>NC_132878.1:4958109-5225609 GCF_030463535.1 Salminus brasiliensis | reverse complement strand
TAAGTGAAAAACTGCAAAAATGGAGATACAAGGTTTTTGCATGTTGGCGACAATGTGTTGTTTAATAAGGATAACCGTCCGAAACTACAGAGAGCTGTAAAACTCTAACGCCTGAGTAAAGGCAGGTTCTTCAGCTCTGACTCCTGACTGCAAATATATGCCGATTACTCTTTGATGTCTAATTAGAAAGAGCTGACAGTGTGTCTATCAATTATCATTCCCTTTGAAGTAATTAATCCCAAGTGCTGAATGTCTCTTCAGGAATGTGATGAAGGACGCTCAGGACGGGTTTGGGTTTGTGATTATGCCGTTACACTCTCAACCGTTGATGTGTTTCTAATAAAGTGGCCAGTGAGTGGAGCTATAAGGTAGGTGTTTCTAATAAAGTGGCCAGTGTGTAGCAATATAAGGTAGCTGTTTCTAATAAAGTGGCCAGTGTGTAGCAATATAAGGTAGCTGTTTCTAATAAAGTGGCCAGTGAGGGTAAATTACAAGGTAGGTGTTTCTAATAAAGCGGCCAATGGGTGGAAGCACAAGGTAGGTGTTTCTAATAAAGTGGCCAGTGTGTAGCAATATAAGGTAGCTGTTTCTAATAAAGTGTCCAGTGAGTGGAAGCACAAGAGTAGGTGTTTCTAATAAAGTGGCCAGTGAGGGGAAAGTACAAGGTAGGTGTTTCTAATAAAGCGGCCAGTAAGTGGGAGCACAAGGTAGGTGTTTCTAATAAAGTGGCCTGTAAGTGGGACCACAAGGTAGGTGTTTCTAATAAAGTGGCCAGTAGGTAGAAACATAAGGTAGGTGTTTCTAATAAAGTGGCCAGTGAGCGGAAGCACAAGGTAGGTGTTTCTAATAAAGTGGCCAGTAGGTAGAAACATAAGGTAGCTGTTTCTAATACAGTGGCCAGTTAGTGGAAGCACAGGGTAGGTGTTTCTAATAAAGTGGCCAGTAGGTGGACACATAAGGTAGGTGTTTCTAATAAAGTGGCCAGTAGGTAGAAACATAAGGTAGCTGTTTCTAATAAAGTGGCCAGTTAGTGGAAGCACAGGGTAGGTGTTTCTAATAAAGTGGCCAGTAAATGGAAGCACAAAGTATGTGTTTCTAATAAAGTGGCCAGTAGGTAGAAACATAAGGTAGGTGTTTCTAATAAAGTGGCCAATGTGTGGAAACACAAGCTAGGTGTTTCTCATAAAGTGGCCAGTAAGTGGAAGCATAAGGTAGGTGTTTCTAATAAAGTGGCCAGTAAGTGGAAGCACAAGGTAGGTGTTTCTAATAAAGTGGCCAGTAGGTAGAAACATAAGGTAGCATTTTCTAATAAAGTGGCCAGTTAGTGGAAGCACAGGGTAGGTGTTTCTAATAAAGTGGCCTGTAAGTGGGACCACAAGGTAGGTGTTTCTAATAAAGTGGCCAGTAGGTAGAAACATAAGGTAGGTGTTTCTAATAAAGTGGCCAGTGAGTGGAAGCACAAGGTAGGTGTTTCTAATAAAGTGGCCAGTAGGTAGAAACATAAGGTAGGTGTTTCTAATAAAGTGGCCAGTGAGCGGAAGCACAAGGTAGGTGTTTCTAATGAAGTGGCCAGTTGGTAGAAACATAAGGTAGCTGTTTCTAATAAAGTGGCCAGTTAGTGGAAGCACAAGGTAGGTGTTTCTAATGAAGTGGCCAGTAGGTAGAAACATAAGGTAGCTGTTTCTAATAAAGTGGCCAGTAAGTGGAAGCACAAGGTAGGTGTTTCTAATAAAGTGGCCAGTGGGTGGAAACATAAGGTAGGCGTTTCCAGTAAAGTGTCCGGAGGTTGGAAGTACACTGAACCAGTCCACACCCAAACCCACTGCAGATGACTGTAGGCCTTATATTGTTTGAATTCTAAAGGAATTGTGAAAAGTGGTGGGATTCCCCTGCAGCTCTGTGCTTTAGAGGATGTGTAGGAAAACACAGGTCCGGCGCTGAGCCTGAAGGCCTGTTTCAGCGCAGGGCTTTGAGTCGTATTGTCCAGATTCCCACTGTGGGCTTCAGCGCTGCTCCATAAGCAGGAAGTTGAATCTGTGAGCTTTTGTTCCTGCCTGGTTTTGATTTCGATGCCAGCGGGACGGCCGGGCTCTGCTGCAGCATCGCTTTCAAAGACTTTCTCTGCACTCTTTTGTGTAAACGGCAGCAGACATACACGAATGTGCACACACACACACACACACACACACACACACACACACATACAAACAAAGTCTGGTCAGGGCTGCTCGACATTTCTCAGCTGCGCTCTCTCTCTTACTGCTGATATCAACCTCTCCTTTCACCTTTCCTCCTATTTATGCTTTTCAGGTGCTGCAGCAGAGACTCTGAAAGCCCCAGAGTGTGAGTGTGTGTGTGTGTGTGCGTGTGTGTGTGTGTGTGTGGAACAGCTGGACTCGGGCCCTTAACCTCACCAGTTCAGGACTGAAATATGACTTTAGTCACAAAAGCTAGAGTCAGCTTAACCACGTCTCAGTGTCTGTCTGTCTGTCCCTGCCTGTCTGTCCCAGTCTGTGTATGTCCTTGTCTTGTCCCAGTCTGTGCCCGTCCCTGCCTGTCTGTCCCAGTCTGTGTATGTCCTCGTCTTGTCCCAGTCTGTCTTTCCCCGCCTGTCTGCCCCAGTCTGTGTATGTCCTTGTCACTGAATCATCCCAATGTTTGCCTGTCCCCATCTGTGTCTGCCCGAGTTTGTCTGTCTTTCTCTCTGTGTCTGTCCTCATCTGTGTCCGCTCAAGTTTATGTCTGTCCTTCTCTCTGTGTCTGTCCTCATCTGTGCCTGTCCATGTCTGTGTCTGTCCCATGCTGTATCTGTCACTCTCTGTATCTCTCTCTGTTTCTCTATCTGTCCTCATTTATCTTTGTCAGTCCCTGTCTGTTTGTATCTGACCCTGTCCATTCCTGTCCCTGTCTCTGTGTCTCTATCCATGTTTGTCTACTGTGAGAAATATCTCAAGTCCACCCCCCTTTTTTTGCCCCTTTCTGTGTCTGTCTCTGTTTGTTGTTGTCGTTGTCCATCTATTTCTCTCCGTCTCTGTCTCTGTCTTTATCGTTCTCTTCCTGTGTCTCTCCTTGTCTCTGCCCCATCTTTCTGCCTGTCTCTCTCTCTCTCTTTCTCTCTAAACTCTAATGTACGTGTGTCTTATATGACCAGAGTTAACCTGAATGTGTCTCTTCAGCCGTGAACAAACGGAACGCAAAACAGAAAGGCACCCTCGCAGCATCCGCTTCGACCTGATCGCCTCTTTATTTCTTAATGAGCAAAGTTTTCCACTAAAGCGCCTCTGGGCATTGCTGAAGTTCACTCTGTGTAAGTGGAGGTCCTGTTGTTTGCTTATTTATTTATTTCCCCCCTCACCAGCACTGCAGGTTTTTGAGGTTAAAATGTGACAGGGTATATATATATATATATATATATATATATATATATATATATATATATATATATACATATATATATTTCTATTTTTTTTCCGCAGCTGCTGTACGCAGCACACTTATTAAACTTTAACTTTCATATATAATTAGTCTCTTTATCGCGCTGTGGTGAAATTGCAGCGGCCTCCTGTCCTAAAGCCTTGCTTTAATATTTTATACCTCAATAATTAGGTGTAAATCCCGTTAAATATTTATTTGCCCCAAAGATATTTCACATATAATCACTTTGCGTTAGATATTCACACAACCCCTCGCAGGGGCACACTTGGGCGAAAAAAAAAACCCCAAAATAAACCGTTGCGTTTTTGAAGAAAGCCCGTGAAAAATAAATGCAATAAAATAACAGCATGAGATCGGTGGTTCGAAACAAACGTTGGCCCCTATCCCCACCACCCTGTGCCCCCCACCTGCGGCACAGCGCCGGTTTATTTATTCGAAATGAAATAGGCCAAAGTGGTGCAGCCTGTGCTGTGGTGTGACAGAGAGAGGAGGCAGATGACTAATGGCTTCAGAGGGGGTGATAAATATAAAACCCTCTGCTTTTGCAAACCGAAAGTTCATTGCTCTTCCCCTTTCATTCAGTGCAACCCATCTGAGAGAGAATTCCTCACTCGCTTCATGCTACCAAACAGCCGCCGAGTAATTCTGTAATTAGCCACGTTTACATTTAGCTCAGACCCACGGCAACACACACACGCTGCTTGTGCCGAGGCCTTGCAGGGTGTGTAAATACAATGTGTGCATTCAAATCTAGCAGGGGTGTAATACTGCATACCGTGCCTTTAAATGCAGTGAGGTGGTGGTCCGATAGGGTATGTTTATGATACAAATGGGGTCTGAGGTTCAGTATCTACAGTACCCTCCATAACATTTGGGACAAAGACACCCTGATTTGTCCCTGATATGCCCTTCCATGCCAGTCCCCCCTCAGGGCACCATAATGTTTGGGACATCATGGGTGTCTTCAGATCAGTGTGTGTATTTGTAGGAGGTGTGTATTTGTATTTGTCAGAGACTACTGTCCACAAAAGACGCCATGGACAGAATTCTGGAGAACGGTCTTGTGGACAGATGAGACCAGGATGAACCTGTATCAGAGTGATGGTGAAGTGTGAAGACCAATTTTTATGTGACCAATCCAATGCATACCACCTCATTTACGGGACATGCTGGTAGGGTACCACGGCTTGGGCATGTGTGGTTTCCACAGATACTCGCGCACTTATCTTCATTGATGATGTAACTTCTGAAGCTCAGTGGATTCAGAGGTGTAAAGGAACATCTTATCCTATCTGCTCAAGTTCCAGCAAATGCTCCCAAACTCATTGGGCGGTGCTTCACCCCACAGCAAGTCAGTGATCCCAGAAGTTCCCAAAAAGTTCCTAGAAGATCCCAAAAAGTTCTTAAATCATGTATTCTGTACGCTGGAGAGAACACCTTATGGAAACCAGCCCCCCAAAACAATCGACAGCTGAAGAAGGCAACGCTTACACCAAGGAACTTCAAGGTTGCACTCTTCTGAAATTTCCGAAGCCAACCCGCCTTAGCACCTGGCCACACACACTGAGCCATACACACAGACCGCCAGCCCAGCACTGAAGAGCCGACCAGCTTTGCTCTCATGCTGCAGCGCCCCAGGTACTAAGACTGCTCCCAGAGTCCAAAACATCGGCCCCCGTCCCCCCTCCTGTCCTCAACACATATGGCTGAGCTTCAGGCTAACTCTCTGTCGGTCCCAGTACTACCTAATGATGTTTAATTAGGCTTTTACACCTGTTCCTCTGGTGTTCCTCGCTCTCTTCCCCCCTCGCTAACACTCACTTAAGAGTTTTGCTGGTTCTGGGTTGGCGGCAAAGTTTGTCAAATTGGCTGAGGGGCGAAGAGAGGCCAGAAAAAATCTAGCAAAACTCTAATTAGCACCTGTGGAGTCGAGTACACTGTTCCACATTTTGATTCTCTGTTTGCTATACTATTAAAATTTGTATTATTTGTAATTATTGAAATTGTAATTATGTAATTAGGTATTTAATTACACAGGTTTCATTATAATTCCATTTAAATTCTATTTACAATCTGTATCAACATGTTCAAAACTCACAGCATGAAATTCTGGCACTGTAGCTTCTGCACCAGTGGTGATTTCTCGAGGACTGCAAGGGAAGTTCAGCTTCCTCAAAAATGCCTTCAAATTTGTTAGAACACGTTCATCTCGAGGATGAGTTCGTTCAAATTCAGCTATTTACCCCAAATCGACTGATTTGATGTTGTTAGCAAATAGCAACAGGACTCCATGTACAGGGTTTTTTCAGGACACTCGCCGGTCATTGGATAAATGCCACGATTTTATCCTCCCCTGGACGCTAAGCGTGGCGTATTCTGCCTTTCTGCCTTTCTGCCCACATCTCCATTCACCCCTACTGGGATGAAATGGGTATTCGGCCTTTCGACTATGCCTCCAATCATCTTGCAGAAGCTCTGCGTCCCGACCCACCCACATCTCCATTCACCCCCAGTGGGGATAAATGATGAAGATGATTGGAGGCATAGTCGAAAGGCCGAATATCCATTTTGACTGACAGACATCTTGAGATCTACAACATCACGTAATCACTGGGAGCTGCCTGAATGACTATCGCCCTGTTGCACTCACCCCAATTGTAAAGAAGTGCGTAAAGAAATTCTCAACAACTTCTACAGGAGTACGATCGAGAGCATTCTTACCAGCTCCGTCACAGTCTGGTACAGAAACTGCACCGCTCAGAACAGGAAGGCTCTCCAGCGTGTGATCAAGACTGCACAGTCCATTTCCGGAGCAGCCCTCCTCTCACTGCAGGACAACTACAGGACCAGGGTCCTCAGGAGGGCCCACAGCATTATCAGGGACAGTACATACCCTCAACACAGCCTCTTCACACTCCTACTTTTGAGCCGACGCTACAGGAGTGTGAAGTCCAGGACAGCCAGACTGAGGAACAGTTTCTATCCACAAGCCATCAGGCTTCTGAACACCTCCTCCCTCCTTCCACTCTGAACTGGCTGAACTCTGACATGCACCTGCGTTACTTTGGTATACTTAGTGTAAGTGTAGCGGGTGGCTGACAGGACACTTTTAAAGCAACTTGTTTCAATAGATCTTAAATCAGAAGTAATAAAATAATAATACAAAATTGCACTTGAAATCGCTTATCACCATGGCTACCCAGGACTTTTAACATAACATATATTTACATTTATGGCATTTTAGTTGACGCTCTTATCCAGAGCGACTTAGAAGGTTCCTCGTATTACAGATGTGGGCCAATGCAGTGTTAGGAGTCTTGCCCAAGGACCCTTACTAGTGTAGCGCAGCACCTAGCCACCCAGACTGGGAATCGAACCCTGGTCTCCCACATGGCGTAATAGCTCACTGGCAGGTAGTGGCAGGTAGTGGTGTTATATATGAGAGCCTCCACTGTAATGAGAATCCACATGCTGTATGTACGAGAGCAACAGTGAGAGGCTATATTCTGACTGTCTATATAATACACTAAATAGACAAAAGTATTGGGACACCTGCTCGTTCACTGTTTCTTCAGAAATCAAGGCTATTAAAAAGAGTTGAAACTGCTTTTGTTGGAGTAACTGTCTCTACTGGCCAGGGAAGAAAGCTTTCTACTAGGTTTTGAAGGAGCATTGCTGTGAGGGTTTGATTGCATTCAGTGACAAGAGCTGAAGTTAGTGAGGTCAGGATGCTGGAGGTTCCCCACCCCACCTCATCATCCCCAACTCATCCCAAACGTATTGGATGGAGCCCCAACCAGTCTTTCCACTGCTCCACAGCTCAATGCTGGGGGGCTTGATACCCCTCTATAGCCCACGTCTGATGGTGCCGTACTTGACGAATTAAAAAAAAAAAAAAAACACAAAACATGGCATAGATTGACAGCTTAGCATCTGCACTTTTAAAGCAACTCGTTTCAATAGACCACGAATCATAAGTAATAAAATAATTATATAAAATTGCACTGGAAATCGCTTATCACCATGACTACCCAGGACTTTTAAGGGTCAAAATACGTGCAGGCAATAAGACTATAGTTTAGCTCGACACTGTGCCTTAATTTGTGCTCAGGATGTCAGCACTCAGAGAGTACATTCAACACAGAGGCTGAAAGGGGATGAAAAGCATCCCCTCGTCTTCAGATCGCAGCAACCTTTGTGGCACAAGGTATTTTCTGCTGTGCAATTACGGTTCATAGGATTCATTAAGTTGAGTATTTAGAAAGGGGAGTGCTCCTCTGTGTAGCTCTGCTCTGTAAAATATGCCTCAATATTTTCCTCCGCACTTCATTAGCTCTGAGCCGGGCAGGCTTAAACTCTGACCCGCCCGGCAGCCTTGGGCTGTGTCAGCATAGACGTGCTAAATCGCAGCGCAGAAAGAGCCCGAGATGCTTAACAAAGCTCTGCGGAGTCGCCGGCCGTGTTCAAAGGTTTCAGTGATTCAACTCTTAAAAAATAAAGGTTCTTAAATGAGGCAAATAGCAACATTTTAATTTATGGTGCACAAATTAGGGGTTTATTAAGGTCTTGTTCTTTGCTCAGGAAATCCTAAACGATGTATTTCCCATGGATTAATCTTTATTCATTATGGCCTTCGTTACTACATAATTGGAGGTCAGTATAATAGTGTAATCTGATTGGTTTAGAAGCACTATAACTTATATTTACATTTATGGTATTTTAGCTGACGCTCTTATCCAGAGCGACTTACAAGGTTCCTCGTATTACAGATGTGGGCCAATGCAGTGTTAGGAGTCTTGCCCATAGACTCTTACTAGTGTAGCGCAGCACCTAGCCACCCAGACTGGGAATCGAACCCTGGTCTCCCACATGGCGTAATAGCTCACTGGCAGGTAGTGGCAGGTAGTGGTGTTATATATGAGAGCCTCCACTGTAATGAGAATCCACACGCTGTATGTATGAGAGCAACAGTGAGAGGCTATATGCTGACTGTCTATATAATACACTAAATAGACAAAAGTATTGGGACACCTGCTCGTTCACTGTTTCTTCAGAAATCAAGGCTATTAAAAAGAGTTGATCCTGCTTCTGTTGGAGTAACTGTCTTTACTGGCCAGGGAAGAAGGCTTTCTACAAAATTTGAAGGAGCATTGCTGTGAGGGTTTGATTGCATTCAGCGACAAGAGCTGAAGTTAGTGAGGTCAGGACGCTGAAGGTTCCCCACCCCACCTCATCATCCCCAACTCATCCCAAACGCTCAATGCTGGGGGGCTTTATACCCCTCTATAGCCCACGTCTGGCATTTAGGCAGGGAGCCAATCGGTTCATGATTATCTGCTTCAGAGAGTCCTATTATATTGGCATTACTTAGCATTAAGTAGCTGAATGCATTCATTAGAAGGGGTGTCCACAGACTTTTGGACACATAGTGCATAGACAGTCATTCATCATCTCATCATTGTATAGGATGGTTTGTAATTCACAAACACATATGCACACACACACACACACAAACACACACACACACACACACACTGCAAGCCTCTTTATTAAACAGAGTTGTCCTCCACTGCCAATTTATTTCAAACTCGGGATTGAATAAGATTTCCTCAGACGGGACGTAATTCACTCTGTCAGGGCGATCAGTCAAACCAGCATCATCCCTCACAGCTTCTCAAAAAGCAGCAGCGTGAATATTACATCAAGATGGAGTATGTCGCTTGCTGTGATAAGTTTATGGCATAAGGACTTTTATAAATATCTTCCTGTAGAATACAATGCAGTCGATTCTCTTTTCTTCCACACACACACACACACACACACACACACACACACACACACACAAACACTCACACTCAGCCCCTTCAATCACCAGCATCTCGTTTGTGTCAACACTGAGCCAAGCCATGTAATTGAGCTCCGGCTGAATGTAAACATCACGGGCAATAACTCAATTAGATGTTGATCACGTCCTCGTAAGCAGTGTGGAGGGTGCGGTGCAGGGTATTGTGGATGACCACAATGACCATGATGCTTTTCTGCATAGTTTTCATGTACACTCTTTAAAATAAGGGTGCTACAAAGGGTTATTTGGGTGATGCCATAATGGAACTGTATTTATAATGGAGATAGGTGAAAAGAACCTTTTAAAAGTCTAACGAAGTCAATGGCTGTGTCCCAATTGCGCACTTCACACTAATACTGGTATGGACTACATACTGATCTTAATAGTGCAGGTTCGGCAGGTTAGTCCACAAAATATTAACATTACATTAATGGCATTTAGCTGATGCTCTTATTCAGAGTGACTTCCAGGGTCACTCATATTACAGAGGTGGGTCAATGTAGTGTTAGGAGTCTTGCCCAAGGACACCTATTGGTGTAGCGCAGCATAGTGACCCAGATTGGGAATCGAACCCCAGTCTCCCACATGGTGGGATATGCAAAGTTTATGTATCCGTATCGGTATCGGAACTGAACTGAAAAAGCTGGATCGGTGCATCCCTACTTTTATCTATAGTACGTTTTTAATTCGTACACAATTAGGACACAGCCAAAGTAAGGGACCTTTACTAATTTAAAGCAGCACTATGCAAGAACTGCTATGTTCTGCTCCTGGGCTCCCCCTACAGTTAAGGAGTGTGATTCATCTTTACATCACTGCTGTAATTACAGGTCATACTTTGAGCGGTCCCTTATGGACAGCTTTACACGTGCATTTGTTGACAAGCTGAGAGACAGAAGTGGCATCTAAAGGTGGCACCTGGCACCAAGACATAAGCAGCAGATCCCTTAAGATCCTTTAAGTCCCTAAAGTTGAGAGGTCTCCATGGATCTCATCAGTGAGCATTGGGCGCCCATGACCCTGTCCCAAGCCCTTCCTTGAAGCACTTTTGGTAGGTACTGACCACTGCATACCGCAAACACCCCACAAGACCCACCTGATGTTTTGGAGATGTTCTGACCCAGTCAACGTCTAGAACATCACAGTTTGGTTCTTGTCAAAGTTTCTCAGACTTTTACACTTGACCATTTTCCTTTCACCAACATCTCCTTTCCTTTCACCAACATCTCTCCAACATCTCCAGAACTGACTGTTCACTTGCACTTGATACTTGATAATATTGTATATCCACCTCTATCTTTAGAGATACCATTGGAATCAGATAATCACTGTTATCCAAAGTACCTGCCAGTGGTTTTAATGTTATGGCTGATTGGTGTGCAGTATATGCTGCCAGTCAAATGTTTGAGGACATCTTTGACTTCTTTGGTGGGCCCAGCTTCTCCAAAGTGTCCAAGTGTTAAGCTCTTCTCAGCAGGTAGAGGGACCGTTCAGTGGAATGCTGGAATAACCAGGGCTTTGTAGGAAAGCACTGTAGTCAGGCACAAGAGCTACAGAAGCACTAATGCTTTTGGGTGTGTTTGGCTTCTACCTTGGTATGAAGAGCAGGTTTTATCTAAATAATAATGAAATATTTGATTAAATAATAAAAAATTTAAATTATTATAATTAAAATAATGAAAGATAAAAAATGGCCCATATACTACATTCATTTGTCTTGTATTTTATAAGATTCCTTCTAGATAAATTTCCTTCTAGACCAACAACAACATGGCTATTTTATATTGTTAAACACTCTCTGCAATGAAGTTAATGTTTGTACTTAAACTTCTGACCGCAGACATAGTATATGACCAACCCTGCAAGCAAGCTCATTACTAACCACCAACATTATTAAAACACGACTGAATAAAACATTATCACAAAGTGTTTAAATTGGCTATGTAGACGTAAACACGCTGGACTGTGGGCCAACTAATCATGTTTGTTATCAGGACATCGGCCGCGTGTCCGGTTTGCATTTTAATAGCAGGTGTACAAAGAGTTCACACTTCGCCTTCAGGCTAAAACCAGTATCATAATTAGGATCTGTGCTCCGCTCTTTAAGCTACGGGCCGTCCGTGGACAGCTACAAAGGAAACCACACCACAGCACATTGAAATAATTAAACAGTGGAACAGTGGAAATAATTAAGGTCTTACCGTTTAAAACATTACTAAGACTTTAATAGAATAATTAAAATGGGTCCGGCCCCACAGCAGCGTTATTATATCACCTCAAACCAAGCGAGCAAATTCATTCCTGGCCTTTTGCTTCTGAGGCTTGTCTAATAAAGGATGATGAGGTTGTTTTTGAAAGGGCCCAGTGTTCTCAGTGCTTCACAAGTACGTGTTCATGTGTAGGCCTGGCCTGTTTTTTATTGCTAGGGTCTTACTTTGCACCTGAAACGGCACATCTGTCTATCCCTTTTAAAGTGTCCACATAAGGCAATGTGTCTAAAGCATAAAAAAAGTATTTATTGAGTATTTAAGTTTAGTTTGTGACTTTGTTTGGGGTAAAAAATGATCAGATGAGGTTTTGCAAGCCTATTTACCACCCTGTTATTATCCCTCAGAGTGAAACACACTGATTTGCCTTTTATTATTATTATTATTATTATTATTATAGTGTTGCTGTCTTTGTGTGTCTTAGTGCGGTGTGCAGTTATCTAGCTGAAGAGACTGTAGCGAGTCCGATCGGTTAGCTTTTAGCTTACTATCCATTTGCTTCATTAACTTCCCCCCCAGGATACCCACCATGTCATTTTCTCTAGCCTGGCCTTCTCTGGTCAGCCTAGCATTAGCTTTTAGCCTTTTTATGGGGTGGATGGTGTTTATATCAGTTTCTGGGGGGGTGTAAATATTAAGTCAAGACTGTGATGTAACAGTTTTCAGGGGATGTAGCATGTTAGCACATCTTACAGCTCTGTTTTGGTTCTGCTGGATGTTCCTTTGAAGGAGAAACAACATGGTTTGTCACTTCTATGAACCGAATTCTCATTATTATGCCTTCTATGCTAAGGAGAATAGCCTAGTTGTCCATTTTAGGGAACCTCTAAATGTCTAAAAGTTCCCTGCTAAGGGCCCAGAGTGGTCCAGAGAATCGCTGGTTCGATGCCTGGGCATGCTGCTAGCCATCGGCAGCCGAGGCCCAGAGAGAGCACAATTGTGCGAGTTGGGTAATTGGTGGTCCACATTTGGGAGGAAATGGGTGAAAACGCATGTTGTGATGGGGGGGTATGGGTTGGGTAATTGGTGGTCCAAATAGGTGAAAAATCAGGCCAATGCAAATGCCTGAGGTTCCAAAAAACAGTCAACGACTGGAAAATATGGCCTAAAATCGTGTAGTGTGAACCTGGCTTTATCAACCATGACCTTGAACAGGCCAGGACCCAGACCCACCTGCACCTGCAACCATTACAAACTTCTTTTACAAAGGAATAGCCCAATCAGTTTCATAATGTAGCTTAGAGAATTGTTTATTATAGTGGTAATTATTGTAATTTCTAATTAATTATTTATCTAATCTAATCTAATTAGGTGTATTTTATTATATTGTCCTTATTACAGTCATTTAAAAGCTATGAGCCATCCAATGAGCGATTTTACCATGGCTAAGGGAGCCTTTTCTCTACTACCCCTCAGTTAACCCAAATACAGCTTAAAGTAAAGTGATATGACTCCATATTTGCTCAATTTACTGAATCAACACTGGTACAACACACATATAGTACATTATCCAGCTGCCCACACATTTAAAGTGTTCAGTATTGATATGTAAAAAATCTCAGATGACTCCTATAGAGCTGAGAGGTCCCTTCAGAGGTCTATCCTCTCTACACAGCGGTCTACTGGTTGTGATATGGTGTCGTTTTAGATTTGGAGTTATTTTTTGAGAGCAGGAACAGAGCAGAGTTGGTGGACATATGAAGTCATTTGAAGCCGGGTGAAGAACAGCGAGTTTGCCAGCAGTGATTCATGTTCTAGCAGAAGTCTAAAAAAAAGCCTACAAGCTGATGACTGGACCGGTGCAGTCAGCCAGAAACAAAGAGCTGAGTTCAGTCTCAGCTTGCAGGAAACATTAGCGCCAAATGATTAGAAAAGAGCTTTTCAAACAAAGGCGGTGCAGTTCAGTTACGAAACTGATCTCTGGTACCACTCAGGAGCCACCAAGAGCGACCAAGTTCAGCAGTAGATCTTTCGAAAATGACCAAGAAGGTCGGACCACACAAGAAGGATCCTGTTCAAATATAAAGATGATCCAGAATGACTGGTTTGGAAAGGTGGATTTACCAACAGTGAGTGGCTACAGAGCAGGAAGTAGAGCCTTGGACTTGTCTTGACTCCAGCCATTGTTCACCATAATAGCAGGTGTGAAAGCTGCCTAGGACCACGGTCTGATCCAGAGAACCACCGTTTGATCTGACGTAAAGAGGTGGTCTTGGACCAAACTGATTGGTTTGCAGTGTGTAAAACACTGTTTTTGATGTTTTGGACTTTTGGACCAATTACAGGAAGTTGAGGAAACTATTGTTACCCTCTTCCCTGTTGACATGTTGGCATGGTCCTCACCTGACATCACCTAAGGCTGCAATATGCAAACTAAAAAAGTGCATTTCCAGAAAGGTTGCTATGGTATCCTAGGTGGTTGCTGTGGTGTTGCCAAGACAGTTACCATGGTATCTCAGATGGTTACTATGATGTTTCAAGATAGTTGCTAGGTGGTTGATGTGTTATTGACAGGAAGTTGCTAGGTATCACATGGTATATGATATCACCAAATCTGCAAGTACATTTCTTGAAGTGCATTTCCAGAAAGGTTGCTACAGTGTTGCTAGATGGATGCTACTGTATCCTAGGTGGTGTTGCCAAGACAGTTGCTATGGTATCTCAGATGGTTACTATTAAATTTCAAGACAGTCGCTAGGTGGTCGATGTGGTGTTGACAGGTGGTTGTTATGGTTTTGCTAGGTGGTTGCTATATTGTTACTAGGTGGTTGGTAGGCAGTTGCTATATTATGCTAAATGGCTGCTATGATATTACAGGTGGTTGCTATATTGTTGCTAGGTGGTTGCTAGGCAGTTGCTATATTATGCTAAAGGGATGCTATGGTATTCCAGATGGTTGCCATAGCGTTGCTAGGTGGTTGCTAGGCAGTTGCTAGGCACTTGCTATTTTGCCAAATGGATGCCATGGTATTCCAGGTGGTTGCCATACCACTGCTAGGTGGTTGCTAGGCAGTTGCTATATTATGTTAAATGGTTGCTATAGTATTACCAGTGGTTGCCATAGCGTTGCTAGGTGGTCGCTAAGCATTCCCTAAGGTATCACATTTGGTTGCTATGGGGTTGCAAGGTAGTTGCTAGGTGGTTGCTATGACGTTGGTAAGTAGAGATGCTATAACTGTTGCAGGACGAGCCTGTTCATTGGGTAGCTGGCACTAGGCTGGGCTTCTGGGCTGGATGATGGTGCTGCTGGTGCCGCATAGCAGTTTAGCACAGTCCGGTATAAGTACAGGGAGCTGCAGCCCATATGGGCTCAAACGGTCGGGACTTTCAGGTGTGGGTGTCGGACTCCATTGACGGTATGAACCGAGCCGTAGGCTATGACAGGCTGTGTCTGAGTGAACGCATCCACAGTCAGTCAGTTCATCAGCGTTATGAAGGGTTGCTCCGGCTGAAAAGCACCGTCAGGCCGTTATTGTACTCCGGCAGACTTTGTGACACGAATGACAAAGGGATAATCAGTAGGCAGAAGACTTGCCCCGCTAATTAATTTCTAATTGGCAGTATCCTTGTCTTCCCACGATTAATCTTTTGCAGGAAGACACCTACGATATCCGAAGAAGTGGCTTTTCAGAATAAAGGAAAACTACTCAGGCGTGTGAACGACATTCGGCTGACTGGCTGCCATTTCAGGGGACGCTCCCTGCCCTTTGTATGAACCTGGAGTCATGTCATCATTTTCAGTGACAGCTTTTCAGCATACCTTCACTTCAGCCCATAAATCAGTTCTGAAACTTCACCTGAACTTCATGTCAACTGTACTGTGCACACACACACACACACACACACACACACTAGTGCAGAGCAATGTATAATTTAGTAATGGTCATCAGAATTTTGTCTAAGGTTGCAGTATGCAAACTAGAAAAGTGCATTTCCTAAAGGTAACACAGAATGGTTGCTATAGTGTTGCTCAGGCAGTTGCTATGGTACCCAGGTGGTTGCTGTGATGTTGGTTAGACACTTGCTGTGGTACTCCAGGTGATTGCTAGATGAATGCTGTGGTGTTGTTAGGTGATTGCTATGATGTTGGTATGTAGTTGCTATGTGGTTTCTAAGCAGTTTCTGTGCTATACTAAATATCTCAGGTGGTCACTAGGGTGTTGTCAAGTGGTTGCTGTGGTACTCTGTGATTAGTTGAGTAGTGTATTTGAATAATTGTAACTGCACAAACCACCTAGCACTTAGCAAACATGCTAGCAACAATTTCAGCAATCACCTAGCATACCGTGGTAACACCTAGCAACATCATATCAACCATCAAGCAACACAAAAGCAACCTAGCAAATCGGCAGCACCATAGCAACTACCTGGAATACCACTAAACCATATAGAAACACAATATCAGTAACCCAACAACAGCAATAGCAACCACCTAGCACTTAGCAACGTGCTAGCAAACATCCTGAAATACCAAAGCAAGAACGTAGCAACACCATACAAAAAAAGCTTCAACTGCTATAAAACATCAAATTAACAACCTAGCAACCACTTAGTAACCACCTACAGTACCATAAAAACTACATAGTGACACCAAAGCAACCATGCTACCAAACATCCTGGAATACCAGTTTTATATCAGTGACCACATAGCAATTGCCTTACAACTGCCTGGAAGTTGCACATCCTATCAGCCATCTAGCAATTCTACACCAACCACCTAGCAACCACTAAACAAAACAATAACAACCTCCTTGGATAACACAGCAACCTCCAAGCTACATTACATCAACCGCCTAGAAACACCATGGCAACCACTCGGAATACCGTAGAAAGCACATATCCACATAATACAATTAAAACTCCCCTAGGTGCACCCAGTGACCAAAATGTAACAATCTAGTAACTGCCTAATAGTTGCACATCATATCAACCATCCAGCAACCCCACACCTAGCAACCACTTAGCAACATAATAGCAACCATCTAGGATAATGTGGCATACCCTGGATAACATAGGTAACAACTCCAAGCAATATTACATCAAGTGCCTAGAAACACCATGGCAACCACCTGGAATACCGCAGCATCACAGGTGGTTGTTATGGTTTTGCTAGGTGGTTGCTATGTTGTTGCTAGTTGGTTAGTAGGCAGTTGTAATAATATGCCAAATGGCTGCTATGATATTCCAGGTGGTTGCTATATTGTTGCTAGGTGGTTAGTAGGCAGTTGCAATAATATGCCAAATGGCTGCTATGATATTAGAGGTGGTTGCAACCCCACACCTAGCAACCACTTAGCAACACAATAGTAACCAACTAGGATGACGTGGCATACCGTGGATAACATAGGTAACAACTCCAAGCAATATTACATCAAGTGCCTAGAAACACCATGGCGACCACCTGGAATACCCTAGCATCACAGGTGGTTGTTATGGTTTTGCTAGGTGGTTGCTATGTTGTTGCTAGTTGGTTAGTAGGCAGTTGCAATAATATGCCAAATGGCTGCTATGATATTCCAGGTGGTTGCTATCTTGTTGCTAGGTGGTTAGTAGGCAGTTGCTATAATATGCCAAATGGCTGCTATGATATTATAGGTGGTTGCAACCCCACACCTAGCAACCACTTAGCAACACAATAGTAACCAACTAGGATGACGTGGCATACCCTGGATAACATAGGTAACAACTCCAAGCAATATTACATCAAGTGCCTAGAAACACCATGGCAACCACCTGGAATACCGCAGCATCACAGGTGGTTGTTATGGTTTTGCTAGGTGGTTGCTATGTTGTTGCTAGTTGGTTAGTAGGCAGTTGCAATAATATGCCAAATGGCTGCTATGATATTATAGGTGGTTGCAACCCCATACCTAGCAACCACTTAGCAACACAATAGCAACCATCTAGGATAACGTGGCATACCCTGGATAACATAGGTAACAACTCCAAGCAATATTACATCAAGTGCCTAGAAACACCATGGCAACCACCTGGAATAGATGGCTTTGGCAACCACCTGGAATACCGTAGCAAGCACACAGTAACACCATACAATCAAAACACCCCAGTGACCACAAAGCAACAGTCATACAAACCTCCACACACACACACACACACACACACACATCTAAGATTGAGATGCAGCTACAGATTCTGCTCTCTGCCACCAGCTGCACCTCTATGTTTGTTTGTGTGTTTAATGTGCGTCTCGCTCGGCCTCGACTTCTAAGGCCGAAAACAGATAAAGCTCCCTGAGAGCTGCTCCGGCGATGGCTGAATGGTTAGCGATAGGTGATAATAATCCGGCACGCTGCACTCACTCACCGCTCCGCTGCCAGCGCAGCCGGGGAACTGGATCTGTCGGCACTGACTGTATTTATTCCCATTCAGTTTCGAGACTGTACTGCACTGCACTGCACTGAACAAGTGGCTCTGTCGAATGCAGAAGATGCATTGGGGCACACTGCTTCAGGGGAAGAGCATAACTCATATGCGTCAAGGCTTCGGTTGCACATGGTGGGGTGTAGTGCACATGATATCTTCTATACTAGGTTTCTATTAAACGTGGTGGAGTATAAGTCAAAGAACATTCTGTAAACATCCATGAGATGCTCTTCTCCAGAGCGACTTACAGAAGAGCTTCACTGTTCACTGTTCACTCAGAAAATACCCTTCGCTAGTTTGTATTGGCTAGAATCCAGAAGATCCTTCTAAGCTTAGACTCTACTAAATACAGAGGTCAGTATGGAGACCCTAATGCTCTACATACTCTACACTCTGCCTCTAAGTCCTCTCAGAAGAGGAGGAGGGTCTTCAGTCTGGGTTTGAAGACAGCGAGCGTTGGACTTTGCTGTTCGGACACCCAGGGGAAGTTCGTTCCACCACTTCGGTGCAGGACAGTAAAAAGTCTGGACGCTCGTCTTCTCTGGATCTTAAAGGATGGCGGGTTGAGCCGAGACCATTGCCAGTGGTTGACCATATGTAGAATAAGAATCAGGTGCAGAACATCAGCAGCTGCAGATGATTAGAACATGGTTACAGAGGAGTCTGGAGAAGCCGGTCTTATTTAAACCTCAAACATTAGTTTGGTTTGCTCATTCTCAGCTTTTTAGTATCACGCTACAATTCCCATGATAAGATCCAAACATCTATCGCACATGGTTTAGTATAGCTCATATGCTCTGTTTCAATTATGCATTGGAATAAACAGCCAGACACCTATTTCTATTAAAATTAGCAGTTTTAGTAGTAGCAGCACTGGCAGTAATAGCAGAGCATATGACCAAACATATTTCATTAGTGTCAACACAGGCTCTAAAAGTGTTACCCACCTAGTAAGGCAAAATGCACAAATTGCTGCCAAACATTTACAAAAGCTTGGGATGTGCAGAAGACTACATTCTTTTTAGCCAACTGCTAAGCAGCCTGGACGCCTTATCAGCCAACAAAATTTCCACACAGTACCTGAACGAGTGACTCTAGCATATGTCCCAAGCTTTCATGGACAGGGTACAGTATAACTCATATGGGAATTCGCAGGAACCATAGATCCTAACACTAGCAGTGATGGTAGCACATCCCATAATAGTGCGATTGCTAATATTTGTGGAACCCCTTCCTATGAAGTCATTGGGCTACTTTAAGTTGCACCCATTGCTGACACAGATGTGCAAATGCTCGCATGTACAGCTTGTCTAGTCCCTGTAGAGAAGTACTGCCAATAGAATAGGACTATCTGGAGAATTGGTGGTATTGGAGGTATTAGGCCCCTCAGCACTGAGCTTAGGGGCAGTGGGACTGTTCTCCATAATGATGGTGGTGCTCCAGCCAATACTTTTAGAATGAGTTGGTGACCATCCAACATCCTGACCTTACTAACGGTCTGGTCACTGGATGCAATCAAATCCTCAAAGCAATACACCTCCAAAATCTAGGAGAAAGCCTTCTTCCCTGGACAGTTGAGACAGTTCCTCCAACAAAAGCAGGACCAACCTTGTGGGGATAGTGGTGGCTCAGCGGTTAGAGCACCGGGCTATTGATAACAGGGTTGTGGGTTCGATTCCCAGGCTCGGCAAGCTGCCTTGAGCTAGGCCCTTTACCATCTCTACTCCCTGGGCGCTGGAGTTGGCAGCCCACTGCTGTGTGTGTTCACTACCACAGATGGGCCAAATGCAGAGGACACATTTTGCTGTACATAGTACAGTGACAAATACATCACCTCTACTTTATGTTTTTTAAATACCCTTGATTTTGGAAGACACAACGAATGTGCAGGTGTCCCAATACTTTTGTCCATTTAGTATGTATACATTTAGTGACAAGGGAATTATTGAGGTCAGGATGTTGGATGATCACCATGCAATAAAGTGTGCAGTGTTCTCTAACAATGTCCAACTACTCCACATGGTTACAACCGTGCAAGCCTATTCCAGTTAGCACCAACAGTAGAGTCAATATAAGAGCCTGCAGGGCTTTGACATTTCATCTCATTCCTTTGGAGCACAGTGAAGCCACTCCTCCTTTGCAACCTTTGGTGTTTATATATGTGGCTCACGTCTCTTCCATAGCACTGCTCCCGGAATTGTTTTACAAGTCATTTTCTCCCTCGTATTCCCACACAAAACATGTAGCTTAACAGCCAAAACGGTTTATGAGAGGAAAGCGCAGCAGCAAAGTGGTTGGAGACCACCACTGTGGGCCTGCCACCTGAAGCCTGCTTTTGATACCTCGCAAGCAAGGATGAGAAGCTAAATCAATGGAGTGTTGGGTAAGGCCCTCAAGGCAACGTCGTGAAACAGACAAAACATTACACATGCAGCAAGTGGAGCCGCTCTAAACGATTATGCAAAGGCGAGCGGATGCCCGCCGCATGCTAAAAGGCCCCAGGGCCAAGCTGCGTCTGACCGGTCTTTGCTAAACAAGCTAGAAAACCCAGCTAACTTACAGAGCTGTGGGGCAGAACGGGCAGCTAATAGGCACCAGATGCAAACAACAGACTCTGGCCTGGATTGGGTTTGTACACATGGGCTAAATTTAAACCAATACAAGATCGTGGTGGTGGTGGGGGGGGGGGGGGCATATGGGGGCATTGCTGAAGCCGAAGAGCAACACTAGCTATTGAAAATTGCTTCACTGTTCACTAGCTAGTGCGAGTCTAAAGACACCTCTAAGCTTAGATACTGCTCAATATAGAAGTCAATACTGACACCTAGATACAGAAGACCTTGACTCTACAGCTAGATACAGTACATACAGTACTACACCTGAATATCAGAGGCAAAGTAAGCCAATCACAGCCTTTAATAAGTGCAGAATTAGTGTTGAGTTAAGAGCTCTTTAAAGAGATGATCCTCAGTTGGTGTTTGAAGCCCAGAGCAACTGTACTGTTTGGACACTCAGGGGACGTTTGATCAACCACCTTGGCACCTGAACAGAGAAAAGTATAGATGCTGGTCTTTATACATCTTAATGGATAGAGGGTCAAGTCGAGCCACATTTGGAGCTCGAAGGGCTCTTGGTACAGGTCAGGCCTTGTTGCGCTTAGCTTCTGAGGCTAAATGCAACAGCTACTTTGGGACATAAGAAGCATAACAAGGCTAAAAAGCTAACACCAGGTTGACCAGAGATAGGAAGCTAGGGGTGTGTAAGCTAACCCTAGCTGACTATAAGCTTTTCAGCTACCTAACTGTACACCACACAAGGCGACACAGTGAAAGGACAGATAGATACTAGTCTTTATACATCTTAATGGATCAAGTCGACCCTTAATTGATGAAGTCGACCCTTAGTGGGTCAAGTCGAGCCACATTTGGAGCTTGAAGGGCTCTTGGTGCAGATCGGGCCTTGTTGCGCTTAGCTTTCAAGGCTAAATGCAACAGCTACTTTGGGACAATGTGGAAACAAGCATAACAAGTCTAAAAAGCTAACACCAGGCTGACCAGAGATAGGAAGCTAGGGGTGTGTAAGCTGACCCTAAGATGACACAATGAACAGCACCACTATCTGGCAAGACTTTTAATTAAAATTAATTTAAAAAGATTAAGTTTAGTAGTTCTTGTTACAGTGCTAAGCTATTCTAGGCTTGGCTATGATACGCTGCATGGCTCCTGTGAGCCTCACTGTGCAGAGAACAGTCAACCAACATATCAGCTATGCAATTTTCCCAGTGACCGAGTAAAGGTGTATGTATCTTTATTTTACCCATCTATGGTAGTAATGGGTAGTATGCAGCCTACTCCAGCACCCAGGGAGCAGAGAGGGTGAAGGGCCTTGATCAAGGGCCCAACAGTGGCCAACCTGTCATCAATAGCCCGTAGCTCTAACCGCTGAGCCACCATTGCCCTATGGTTGTGGGGCGATATTGTGTGTACTGTTGTCTCCTGCAAACTGCATGCATCCAATTCCACCTTATATAAGCTTGGCAAGCTATGCCTGCGTATTCTTTATATATGCATGCATGCATATGCTGGGTGGACTTCGCTAACTCCCCATATTTGCTTCGCTGCCCATTACAATATCCCATCGGAATAAACACGGCCTTGAAAGCACGAGAGCCGAGGCCTCCTCATTTCATCCTCCTCGTCCTCCCTCCTGCTACACATTTCAATAATCTCTCTCTCTCTTTCTTTCTTTTGCTCTCTCTCTCTCTTTGTCTCTGCATGCTATCCGGAACAACTCGAAACCTTGAAACTCATTATCTGAAGCTGCAGCCTTCTTAGGCTGTCTGGCTGGTCCTCCAAGAAACAGCGGAGGCAAAATTGTAACCTATAGCGCGATCATTATCCTGGCATGCCAGTGTCTTCACGGCATGAGTGGCAAGTGTGCCAATTAAAGCAGAATAATGCGAACCACCCTCTGTCCCCAACCCTCCTCCCCCCCTCGGTGTAATTGTGCCTAATGCAGCACGATTAGCTTGTTACACAAAGTGTTGTCTTTGATGACGGAATCAGATGGGAAATGCAAGACTGTCTGGTTGACTCTAATGTGGTTAGAAAGTGATATCCGGCTTCTGGTACAGAGCCTTTACAGAGCCTTGACAGACGCTTCCGTGGCAACCTGATCTCACCCTAGCCGTAACAGAACCATAGCACACATTTGCACCTTTTGCTAAGCAGGGATCTCTAACACAGCGCTGCAGTGCTGCTGAGGGAAACGTCGACCCCCGAAATCTTGCAATACACTCAAACTACAAACACTTCATATTCATAATGGGTATATGAATGAGGCCTGGTTACCCGGGAGACTATAGAGTAGGCCAATCATACACAGGGTCTATTAAAGGTAACTGCCCTCCCTGGGGTGTTAAATCGCCCTTTATACGGTTCTGACTAGGGCAACAAACAAGTGAGTGCAAATCACCCTGCTGTACTGCAAAATCAATGAAAATGAAGACATGAAAGCACATGAAAGCCTCTGACTCTTTAAAGAAGCCCAGTTTTTACCATAAAAAATAAACTTATCTGGATTGCCATGTATGTAATTGCTATGTATTAGTCAGGGGTTACTAAATGCAGACATCCAACAGGGTAAAAAGCTCATTTCATGGTTGCCCGAGTGCCTCAGCAGACTAATATGCTGACACTACTAGGCCTAAGGATCACAATAGTCGCCATCAGTAGTCGAAGCCTGAGAGAGCACAATTGGCCATTCTCTTGGCACGGATGGCACAGATGTCTGTTGGCTGATGTATCAGGGCTTTCCTCTGAGCACATTGGGGGCCTAGCGACAGTGCATTGGTGGCTGATTTTACATGTATTGGAGGGGGCATGTGCTTGTCTTCATCCGCCTAGCGAATGGGAAGAGGGGGGGTCCTAGTGAGAATGCCACATTACAGGATTTCCGAGCAAACACACAACGGAGTCTACTTCCTTACAACATTGCTACAACAACATTGCACTGTTTATGTTTTCTCAACAACCTTTGTCACAGCCTCATCATTAGGTTGCATTACCCTTTGACAACTTTCTAAAACTCCATAAGCGAGCACACCAGTCAGTTGTAGCAGATGAAATGACGAAATCTGACTGATGTCAAAAGAGCATGGTAATAGGGTACCGAGCAATGGGTGGTAGCATCTCAGAAACCGCTAGCTGTGTGATAAGTTCTAGAGCCGCTGTAGTGAAGGTGTACGTTGTACATTGAGCGCCTCCTAATGGCATAACAGTGGTGCCCGATGGGCCATCAATGCCAGAGTGGCTAGTGGTACAGAGCAATCGACACACCACTGTGGAGCAGTTCACTCTATAATGAACCTAATACAGTCCATGGCACAACATCTATGTAATGCATATGATGTTAAGGCAGTGGTGGCTCTGCGGATACCCGGGCTCATCAAAGCTGCCACTGTCGGGCCCTTGAGCAAGACCTTTCACCCTCTCTGCACCCCGGGTGCCGCAACAATGGCAATCTCGTCTTGCTAGTGTCTGCCATCTGAGCCAAGGGTTATTCCTACTAGGTGGGTGGTAATATTATTCTGATATGACTGTGTACACATATATACTGAGGCAACGGTATTTTAATGCAATGAGTCTACAGCTACACACACAAGCATATTACCAACGCCTGTTGACATCCCTTATAAATAACCTGCAAATACTGTGACTTATTCCAGCCATGCGACGCAATTCCAGCCTTTTCCTTTACCAAACAGACTCAACACGCTGCATGTACAAAAGTTATATCACTCAGAACCAAAAAGGCTGCGCTGGCGTTCGTGATTTAGCACAGTGCATGCTTTCCGAAGCTTTGGTTTCGACGAGCTTAGTTGCCAAACGCAGCTTCACACACACACACAAATGCACAGAGACTGGCGTAGAAGAAGTCATTTCCGTCACACATCTCTGGGCTACGTCCTCGTGACAGAAGCTGTGCTTCTGAGCGGCGCTTATCAAGCTGCAGATAGTGAACCAGAGGGAGGAGAAGAGGCTGAGTGACAGCTCAGTGCTGGAAGAATAGAGAGCATGTGCCTTGAATGTGTCACAGAGTTGACAGAATTACAGTTAATGATGCTCACTCGAAACGCCACAGTATGCCTGAGGCCAAAAACCCACACACACACACACTCTCACACACACACACACACACATTCTCAAGAATGCAGTGTGTTTTGCTGATGGGACGGGCAATGGCTAGAAGATTCTCCGCCATCCTTTTTACCATCGCTTCTTGGACGGTGTTCCGCTGTTTCTGGCCCAGAAGGCCATTGTATGTCCAGAAAAGGCCTGGAACCCAGTGAAACCTAGACCCGGCGCACCAATCCGGCCACTGAGGACGATCAAACCGAGCAGAATTTGTCTTCTTTAAATGATCCTCTAGTGGGCATCATATGTCTTAGAACAAGTGCTAATTGTTGTTCAGGGACTTGTTAACACTGCCCCTGTGGGTTCACTTGTCTCCATCTATCTAATTATGGCACTATGAAGTTGAAACTTTGAGAAATTCCACACAGCTGACAGGAAACCGCGAGAAGTTTAAGGTTTGATCGCAATCTTCTGGGAGGTAATGGGTGTCTAGGCGTATATTTATATATATATATAAAGGAGTTACTGTACGAGGGACTGGGGTCCTCTGCTCTAATGCGGAGGAACTTGAAAGGAACAGACACCCATTCAAGTTCCTCCTGTGATGTAGCCTCCGTGAGTAGATGCCTTGCACATGAAAGCGTGGGATTCGAGGCACGTGCCACCATGGCTTGCTGTGTTTGCTGCTCCAATTCGAAATCCACATATTAGTGCTGGAGCAGCTAGCATTGAGATTAGCTCAGGTATTTGCCCATATTGAGTTTGCCCATGTTGCTTTTGATGTTCTCCTACACTATTTATGCAGAAAAAGCACAAGAGCTCTCTGGTAGGTGTGAGTGTGGACTCCAAAAAGTCCTTCAAACACATGCAAACATTAAGGCAGGGAAACTGATGTACAAGCAGTCAGAATGCTAGCGAGCTGGATTGGCTACTCTTAGCTAGCACACTGTTCTGCATGAGAAATGTCCACAAGTTGGTTCATACAAGTCCCGGTTGAGTTTCGGGTCTCTGGAGTCCGAGTCAAGTCTAGAGTCTTTACTGGAGAATTTGAGCCTAGTCTCATTATTAGCTGCAGGCTGTTGCAAAATGCCAAAGTAAACCGCTTCCAAAAACCCATCAGTCACAGCGTCCAAATGTTTGTGGACACCCCTTCTAATGAATGCATTCAGCTACTTTAAGCTGCACCTATTGCTGACACAGATGTGCAGATGTACACCCGGCTTGGATAGTCCCTGTAGAGAAGTACTGCCAATAGAATAGGACTCTCTGGGGCAAATAAACCTGAACCTAATGCCAGGTCCCTAATTTGGGACCCTAATTTGGATTGCCGATTGAGACCGACTCACGCCTCTGCCGACACGTGCAGCTAGCCAGCCAGCGCCCACCAGGCAACCAAGGCACTCAGAGGAAAGCGGCATGTACCTGGCTCTGATGCATCGGCCAGCAGACGCCAGTGCCTGCCAGCTCTGCACTGGAGTGATGTGGGGAGAAACTGCCATCTAACCTAACCCTGTAGAGAGCAAGGCCAATTGTGCTCTCTCTGGGCCCCAGCTGCCAATGGCTAGCAACGTGACCAGGATTTAAACTAGCGTAGTGACAGTGCTTAAAACGGCTTGACCACTCTGGGACCCATAAACTTACATGATGTTGGAAGAAACAAGGTGTCCAAATACTTTCAAACCCTGTACAGATACACACTACTACACATTCTAAACCAGAATTACCATAAAAACTGTTTGCTTGCTTGATTTTAACATGATAAATTTAAGGTCGCTTCCTGTAGCAGTAAAAAAATGTGTCATTTGACCAGGGGTGCCCACATTTTTGCTTACATTACCGTGTGTGTGCTAGTTTGGAGCTCCCAAAAAACCCTGCTTAGGGCCTCCAAAAGGTGTATTCCACCATTGTCCACACTGACCACATCAAGGTTGGTAAAAGAGGGAGTCCAAGTCAACTAACAAGTCTTGTATGACCCTGTGACCCCATCTCTGGAATGCCCAGACGACAATAAAACAGTCAGACATCTGAAAGCTCAACGTTTCTATCTTGGGGATTTGATGGGCAGAGCTCTTCGCAGTGCTGTTGTGACAAAATTTTTTTAAATGCATCTCAGGAAATGGCACTGCCCGAAGCCCAGAGCCTACAGTTTTGAAGACACCCTCCCTCGAGGTAAATTGAGGGCTTGAAGGGCTGCTGGAAGAACCTTTCCTCACCCCTTTGGAGAATCGGAATGCACTTCAGAATGGCAGCCGGGATTGCCCCCGAGGCTACGGATGGAGGAGAAGGCGGAGAGTGGCTTTCTCGCCCGAAATGGGAAATGCACTTACCATGACGGAGATGTGCAGCAGGTGCATGTGCTCGTGCAGGCCCTGAGCAGGTTCTCGCACCGTGGGCTGCGTGGCCTGGGCCAGCTGTTCCGGATTGCTCATGGACACATGGAAGAAAAGAGTCCCGTTCTCCAGCCACTGCTGCTTCCAGTGCACCTGGGAGATGTCCGCACTAGTGCCTGACATTTCTGCATCACAGAGAGAGAGAGAGAAAGAGAGAGAGAGAGATACTTAACACCAAGAGGTCATCTAGGAATCACATACAGGACGTAACCCATATGAAATCTACTCTTAGCTAGCAGACTGTTCTGCACGAGAAATGTCCACAAGTCCCGGTTGAGTTTCGGGTCTCTGGAGTGTGAGTCCGGGTCAAGTCTAGAGTCTTTACTGGAGAATTTGAGCCTAGTTTCATTATTAGCTGCAGGCTGTTGCACAATGCCAAAGTAAACCGCTTCCAAAAACCCATCAGCCACAATGTCCAAATGTTTGTGGACACCCCTTCTAATGAATGCATTCCGCTACTTTAAGCTGCACCCATTGCAAATGCACACACAGTTTGGATGGTCCCTGTAGAGAGGTACTGCCAACAGAATAGGACTCTCTGGGGCAGATAAACCTGAACCTAATGCCAGGTCCATTTGTACCTACGTTCTGCCTAATTTGGATTGCCGATTGAGACCGACTCACGCTTCCTGCAGAATAGGCTGTTGCATAATGCCAAAGTAAACCACTTCCAAAAACCCATCAGCCACAATGTCCAAATGTTTGTGGACACCCCTTCTAATGAATGCATTACGCTACTTTAAGCTGCACCTATTGCTGGCACAGATGTGCAGATGCACACCCGGCTTGTCTAGTCCCTGTTGAGAGGTACTGCCAATAGAACAGGACTCTCTGGGGCAGATAAACCTGAACCTAATGCCAGGTCCATTTGCATCTATGTTCTCCCTAATTTGGATTGCTGATTGAGACCGACTTACGCCTCCGCCGACACATGGAGCTAGCCAGCCAGCGCCTCTTTCTCTCGACTGCTGTAACGTCACCAGGCAACCAAGGCACTCTAAGGAAAGCGGCATGTACCCGGCTCTGATGCATCGGCCAGAGCACATACAGTATAAAATGAGATTGGGAATTTATTTCAAATATATATTAAAGTGTTATAAGTGTTATATTGGAGACATCTGCATGATATATAGAACATATACACATTTTTGATTGTAAATATAGATATATTGTACATATATGTAAATAAGTATTGATACATACACACAAAATCCTTGTATCTCAATTTTTCTGTTTTTCACTTTTTGACATAATGTGACAGTTGTTTTTCACATTGTGTCCAAATTTCATAATTAATAGAACCTTTTTAATTAGAATTTATTAAATTAAATTGAATTAATTGGCTATTTGTCATAATTCAGTTTTGTTTTATTGTTGCTTTTTACTGGTTTGCCTTTATTCAATTTGCATTGAAAATGTAAATTGTATACACATGCTTGTGTTGCTATAGTTAAAATATAACTTATTTTCATGTCATAATTTTTTCAAATTAGCCAACTGCTAAATATTAATTAAATACATACATGTTGGATATAAGGGAATGACATACCCTGTAGCTGCTTCTGTACTCTGTGTAAATAGCTCTGGAAGAATGAACCAATAGAAATTGTCTAAATTACTTGGGAAAAAAACTCTTATCTTATCTCTTAACTTCCAAACTTCAACATTAAGAACATTTTGCCTTCTCCTGTAAAGTCACCATTTTGGAGATATGAAATGTTTTAATACAGTCCCAGTCAAAAGTTTGGACACACCTGGTTGAATGTGTGCTGCTCATCATCTAAAAAACATCTGATCCAAATGCTACGGTGTATTAGGAACATGGGGAGCCACTGTAGGCCTATTTAAAATGTCAATCATTACAGTGTTAAAATTATACTATAATTTGTGGGTTCTGTTTTTTTATGAGCTCATTATCAAAGGAAAATAATCAGAGCATTTTATAGCCCTATCAAAATTGCATACTTAGTATTTATACATAAAAGGGCGTCCTTTGGCAGCTGTCATATTTAAACAATAGAACTGACTCATATGGGGGTCCATGCATTGTTGCACCTAGGGGCTGGCTGCAAACTGTTTGAGAACCCCTGCTGGTTCTTCTCGACAGCATTGCTCAAAGAATCCACTGTGGCAAGAGTCTGGATGCTGAATAGCCCCATATTCAGTTTACCTTCTAAAGGCTTTGCATTTGTGTGGGCATGAAATGACACCCACTTGAAGGACAGGTGGGCGAGAGGGGGTGCATGCTTGTATGTGTCAGATCAAAGGTCACACCTGAGACAGATCACTCTCCGGATTAGTATTCCGCACCAGCTCGTGCACTTTGCCCAGATAAAGAAAAATGGGGCATCAAAAGCCTATTGGCTCAGCAAATGCACTTTGCGAAAGCACTCTTCTGACTTAGACACCCCTATTCTCCACTTCCTTAAATTGAAGGTGACATTGTTGAATGTGTTCTGAATGGGCTCTGGCAGCGACACCGCTGACAACTGCGGACTTTGGTGTTTTGAGAAAGTCCAGGCATTTATTACTCCGCCAACACCCCGAAGCTTGCTTACCAGAGGCCCAATTAAAGCAGCAATTCAACAATGAAGCACAAACCGAGTAAACACGCTTAATTACACTGACGCTTTCATTATCCTCAATGACTTTTCTTTTTTTTGTCTGCAACTCGCCGTAAACAAGCGATGACATAAATCAGTCAAATCGATACGAACGGGGATAAGACAATGCTCATAGGTGCAGTTAGCGTGATCTATCAAACCAGGCCCATCATCATTACGGAGGGAAAGATGCCGCCTCAGTGAGTTCGCTCCTCGAGCCGTCCTCACAAATCACAGGCGAGCCACCCTAAACCTATTAAAACATTACCGAGAACTCCGCCTCAGCACTGTGGTCATCCAGATCTTTTTGGAAGTGCCAAAAGCTTGTGTAAGTGGCTCGGCGCTGAGAGGGCCGAAGGAAAAGGAGCCAGAGAAAGGCCTCGAAGGGCGTGAATGAAGAGTGCATGATCAGGCTCGGGGGGAGTGTTGATAAAAGGGTGGGATGATGGTTATCAGGAATGAGGATGGTCACAATTCCCTGGGACCTCTGGGAACCGATGTGCAGGACCAACATTTCCTTCAGACACAAGAGTGGGTATTTACATTAGCATTTTGCTGCCTCATGACTCTGGTTTCTCTGCTGTGTTGAGCATAGTCTTTATTTTACTTTATGGCGAGCTGGCAACTAGAACTGGCTCCAAACTAAGAGGAGGGAACAACCTTCTTAACTTTCAATGGAAGTCAATGTAAAAAGATCTCATTCCAAATCATTTTTGGGCATTCTAATTGGTCCAATTATTATAAAATGTTAACATGATTTAAAGAACAATTGCCAGATTTATATTATATCAAAAAGGTAAATACGTGAAAAATGGATATACAAGGATTTCACGTGACATAGTGAGTTTTTTCCCTTCTACTGTAAAGATACCATTTGAGAAATGCATGTTTTATTATTAAAGCAACAATATGGTAAAATACCAAATTCTAGCAAATGAGTGGAAAAAGTTATTTATAATAAATAAATCAAAATAAAAAATAAATAAATAGTTACAAAATAATAATAATAATAATAATAATAATAAACAGAATAAACAAATTGATTAATGAGTTAATCATGAATAAAGATGCATAAACTAATAAAATACAAAAAAAAACCAATTAATTAATAATACAAATATTAATTAATTAAAATTTGATTTAAAAATAACTAATTAATAAATATATACAAGGATATACAAGGATTTCACGTGACATAGTGAGTTTTTTCCCCTTCTACTGTAAAGATAGCATTTGAGAAATGCAAGGTTTTATTATTAAAGCAACAATATGGTAAAATTCCAAACTCTAGCAAATGAGCGGAAAAATTGTTTTTTATAATAAATAAATAAAAATGTTAAATAAATAAATAATTACAAAATAATAATAATAAACACAATAACCTAATTAACTAATGAATTAATAGTTAATAAACAGATAAAACACAAGAAAATAATTAATTAATAATAAACATATTAATTAATTAAAATTGATATTTAAATAACTAATTAATAAAAATAACTAATTTATTTTATAATAAAATAGAAAATAGGAATCTCTAGGAACAACAGATGCTAAGTAGTATTTTCAATTAGTCTTTTTTTTTAATCACCAAATAGAACATTTTCATTGCATCAAAAAAAAAAAAACATTGAAAATGCAAAAAAAAAAAGACATTGGCCTTGGTTAATAAATCTTAAATATGTCTAATTTATCTAATATTTTTAATTGTGAGATTGTTTTGTAAGAATATTATACAATTATTATTAGCAAGTTTTTATTACAGGCCTCCCCCGATAAACATTTACATTTACATTTACGGCATTTAGCAGACGTTCTTATCCAGAGCGACTTACAAAGTGCTTTGCTATTTACCCAAGAAAACCTCAGCTAGTTAGAATAGGCTAATAATTCAAAAGATACCTCTAAGCTTGGACATTACTAAACACAATACAATAAGGCGACCATAGAACTATTCGTCCAAGTACTCTCTGAAGAGGTGGGTCTTCAGTCTGCGTTTGAAGACAGCGAGTGACTCGGCCGTTCGGACACCCAGGGGCAGCTCGTTCCACCACTTTGGTGCCAGGACAGAAAAAAGCCTGGACGCTCGTCTTCCGCGGATTTTGAATCCAGTTTGAATTGGGCTTGTAAGCTGATAAGCTATAACATTATCACCACTGACAGGTGAATCTTCATCTACAGGGGCTTCATCTGTCAAGGGGTGGATCTACATATTAGGCAGCAGGTGAACAGTCAGATGGGTCAGATGCAGTCAGTTCCTGAAGGAACGACTCAGACATCTCCAAAACATCAGGCAGGTCTTAAGGGGTGTTATCGCCATCCAGTACAGGATAGTGGTCAGAACCTACCAACGTGACTACCTACCAGGGTCACCTTAGGCTCCTTTGTGTTCATGGAGGCCCCACCTCACAGCTTAACAGGACTTGAAGGATCTGCTGCTAAGGTCTTGGTGCCAAATACCACAGGATGCTTTCAGAGGTCTTGTGGAGTCCATGCCTCAGAGTTGTTTTGGCAACTCATGTGCCTTATGCTAGTTTGTGTGTGTGTGTGTGAAACAGAGCCACTGCTGGATCTGCTTCAGAACTTCAGAAAGGCAAGCAGTTGATCCTGGATCAGCCGGCAGTGGGACGGATTTAAGGAAGCAGACGTTAGCACTGGGAATGGAAATCTCCAGCGAAGACTATAAGGGTAGGTTAAAAAAAACGAGCTCCTAGCCTCTGGTACCACACATGAGAGCAGATGCACAATGTTAAATTGGGCATTAGCCTCTGACTCCAGATCAGATGTTGAGGATTAGGGTCAACCTCCATTATCTCTTCCTACATTCCCTCAACTGCTCTCTGCTCAGCAGCTGTGTTTAGAGAGATGGATTTCTGTGAGGTGCTTACAAGTCTCTAACCATAAATCTGGGCTGAAGGTGCAGAGTGATGACTTGTATATTTTTTAAAGCTCACCAGTGCTTGCAGTGGCCAACTGTGATATTGGGAACAGAAGCTTGTTTTGGGGGGTTATATATACACCATATGTCACCCCTAGACGCCTAATTAGTAAATTCAGATACTTTAGGGTGCACCCACTGCTGACATAAGTTTTCAGCTGAGCACACAGAATGGGATGCTCTGGAGAGTAGGGTCACCATGCCCAATGCCCAAAACATAGGGCTAGTGGAGTTTAAAGCCCCTCAGTATTGGGCTGTGGAGCAGTGGGACAGTGCAGCTCCTACCATCCTACATCAGCTCCTGAGCTTGATTTATGGATGGGTGGATGGATGGGCAGACCAACGGATCAGTGGGTGGATGGGTTTGGCTGGTTGGCGAATGGGTGGGAGAGTGGGATGTTAAATGGGTATGTTGGTGGGAGGACAAAGGGACGGATGGACGTTTCTAAGCTCAGCCATGTTCATGCTCTCTTCACTGGCTTCCTGTAGCTGCTGCCCAGGTCATCAGATTCAGACCCCTGACTCTGGCCTACAAAGCCAAGACTGGACCAGTCAGCCCCTCCGTACTTGATGACGATGGTCAAAAGCTGATCTGTACCAAGAACCCTTCCAGCTTCAAGTACGGCTCGGCTCGACCCGCCATCCTTTCAGATCCACGGAAGACAAGCGTCCAGACTTTTTTCTGTCCTGCACCGGAGTGGTAGAACGAACTTCCCCTAGGTGTCCGAACAGCAGAGTCCAACACTCGCTGTCTTCAAACCCAGACTGAAGACCCTCCTCTTCTGAGAGGACTCAGACAAAGAGAAGAGTATTGTGGTCTCCATATTGACTTTTTGTGTTTAGTAGAGGATTAGAGGATCTTTGAATTATTAGTCTATCCAAACTAGCTGAGGTTCTTCTTGAGTGAACGGTGAAGCACTTTTGTAAGTGTCTGCTAAATGCCGTAAATGTAAACGTAAAAGTAAGATAGACAGACAGACAGACAGACAGATATATAGATAGAGGGATAGGATGCTTTTACTTCCTATGATTTAGCTGCATCCTTAATTAATTAATCAATTTATTGAATAACATCTTCTGTAATGATCTCTATGTCTTGTAATATTAACATAATAGAGTCATAAAGTGCTGATTTCTGAAAACAGCTGCCGGTAGCTGGTGTGATTCCACTGAGGCTTTCACACCCGCCAAAACACACTACACTCAGTTTAGCAAGACAGCAAATCCAGGCAGTTACTACATGAATTACAAACAGGGGAGACATGAAAGAGCAATGTCTACCTACCCAGGAGACTGAGCTAAACCTGAGGAAGGACAACAACAGCCTATTTATGAAGACAGATCACCACCAAGAGCTACCAGCTTTCACACTAATGCACAGTACTGTGGAAATCTAAATTAGATGAAGGGTTTAATTATTCAGAACAATAATATTATAAATACTAATAATAACACTCCTACAGAAAGTAGTGGTGGTTCTCCATCACTGTGTTCATTAGAACATCTCCAAAGTTCTCCTCATGGAGTCTAGTATTAGTATTATATAGTGATTAGTGATAGTGATTGCTACAGTGTTGCTGGTGGTTGCTACTGCATCTGGTTCGATGTATATATATATATATATATACCAGATGCAGTAGCAACCACCAGGGATGCCATTGCAACTGCCTATCAACCACCTAGCAACACTGTAGCAATCACTACGCAGCATCATGGCAACTGCCTGCAATATAGCAATCACTGGGTCACACTGTAGCACCCATCTAGTGTCCACTTAGCAACCAACTAGCAACCATTTAGCAACACCATAGGAACCACCTAGCAAGCACTTTAGCAGCATCATAGCAACCACCTGCGATACCATAGCAACCACTTACAAATACCACAGCAAGTAATTAGTAAATAGTAATTACCTAGCATGCATGTTAGCAGCATCATAGCAACCACCTGCGATACCATAGCAACCACTTAGGAATGCCACAACAACCACCAAGCAACACCATAGTAATCACCTAGCAAGCACCTTAGCAGGATCATAGCAACCACCTGGCATGGCATAGCAACCACTTACAAGTACCACAGCAACCACCAAGCAACAACATAGTAATCACTAGTAAGCATGTTAACAGCATCATAGCAACCACCTGGGATATCATAACAACCATATACAAATACCACAGCAACCACCAAGCAACACCATAGTAATCACATAGCAAGCACTTTAGCAGGATCATAGCAACCACCTGGGATATCATAGCAACCATATACAAGTACCACAGCAGCCACCAAGCAACAACATAGTAATCACCTAGCAAGCACTTTAGCAGCATCATAGCATCCACTTACCATATAGCTATATAGCTATACCATATACCATAGCAACTACCTAGCAACCATATTATAACTTAACAGCAACCATCTGGAATACCACAGTGGCCATCAAGGAACGCCACAGTAACCACCTAGCACCACCTAAACACAGATGGTGATCTTTGCTACTCTAATACTGGTATTCATGGTATGCTAGCTGGGTTCTTATGGTCTTATGATTCCATAAAATTCTGAAAACTCAGGAAAACACATCTTATAGTTATAGACATAAAAGTCCAGTCATTATAAGAGGTCTGTGGGCAGCAGTGGAGGATTTATGTATGTATGTATATTTAAAAAATATATATTATTTATCGGAATTATGTTTTTTTTTTTTTCTATTTTTTATTATTTAGGCATTTGAGCAATTATGGTGTATAATTCAGCCAGCATAATAAAGATCCTAATTAATCTTTTTAAAATTATGTATGGGGATTTACAGCTGTGTTAAGATTCATTTGTATTTGTTAACTGAGTAGAATGTCTCTCAGTGGGCTATTAAAGCCTTAGAAATTAATTCCTTCATAAATCCATTCAAAAGAGAAGCTCAGCAAAACACTGATACCCAAAACACAGACATCACTATGTCCACCTAACGTCTAACGGATTCAGCGATATGTGAAGCTGCTGTAAAGCCACTGAAAGTCTCAATCAGAGACAATACAAACTAAAGGCAAGTGTATGAAGTGTACGGGTTAGTAGGCTAATAGTCCAACCTGTGATGTAAAACCAGAACCAATGGAACCATTCTCTCCGATTTTATTTGCAATCTCACTTTCCAGGCAGCAAGCCAAGGGTCCAAAGGGGTTTCAGATAAAATTAGGATGGATTTCTACTACTACACCAAGTTGAATTCATTTGAATAAATTACATTACCTCATATTTAGACCCTGGCTAAATGCAGCCGGAATGAGATTTTTCATACGTTTCAATTAGCCAGTTTGCAGACTTCGTTTAAACCACCCGGCCCACCACCCGAAAACATTATCACACATTAGCCTAAAGAAAGCCAACCATGGCTGTCAAACCCACACCCCACTGGGCTGAAGTGATAATAGAGGAATATGCCTGCGCATTGAAGTACGCTCCAACATTCAGGCAACGGTTTGCTTCTGAGCGGATCTTCATCGGGTTTCGCACTTAAGTCCTTACTGTTTTTCTGTGATGACAGACCTATAACCTCGGCCAATTACACGGCAGGCTGTCGTTTCTTCGTAGCACTTCATTAAAAGTTGTGAACTCATTTACACGTTTTTGAGCACTGAATATTTCAGCTAATAAGTTACAGATGGGCGTCTAAAAATGATCTGAAACTGAATGCTAATTCTTATTCTCTACAGCAGAACGGAACGGAACAACCCCGTAACTTTTAATGAATCCCTCATTTTGATGGTCCATAGTTTCAGAACAGGAGGTATTAAGCAAGTACTCTAAAATACTAAAAAATACTAACAAAATGTGCAACAAGGTCCTTGAATCCACATCCAGAATTATTTTATTGTTATTATTATTATTATTTAGGTGCAAAAATCACTGTAAAATAAGAGTAAGTTATTTGTCTATTCATCCAGAAGTATTTACACGTTGAGTGTACGGGGGCTCCTAGTGTTTTTCGGCTGTTGTGAAAGCCTCAGTGGAGTTAGACAGGGAGCAGTCTAGATCACCAACTCAATGTGCTACAAGAAGCTGACTTAGTTACAGCTATAAAAAAACAAACAAAAAAAAAAAAAACCCAAAAATAAAACGTTTGGGTCAGTTTCAGCAGCTTTAAAATGATGGTGAAAACTAAAAATGGACAAAAATGGAGACACATGTTTTGGTCACATGGACAGCAGTGATATAGTAAATAAAGATTGCTACATTGCATTCCCTAGATACTTAATATTTAAGGGTTCTTTGAGCAAATACAAAGAATAACCATTTACCAGACTAATACTAATAATTCAAAGATCCTCTAATCTTAGACTCTATTAAACACAAAAAGTCAATATGGAGACCATAATACTCTTCTCTTAACCTGAGTCCTCTCAGAAGAGGAGGGTCTTCAGTTTGGGTTTGAGGACAGCGAGCGTTGGACTCTGCTGTTCGGACACCCAGGGGAAGTTCGTTCCACCACTTCGGTGCAGGACAGAAAAAAGTCTGGACGCTCGTCTTCCGTGGATCTTAAAGGATGGCGGGTCGAGCCGAGCCGTACTTGAAGCTGGAAGGGCTCTTGGTACAGATCGGCTTTTGACCATCGCCATCAAGTACGGAGGGACTGGCTGGTCCAGTCTTGGCTTTGTAGACCAGAGTCAGGGTTTTGAATCTGATGCAGGCAGCAGCTACAGGAAGCCACTTTATGTTCCATGAAGAATGTTGGGCCTCATTGACTGATTTTGGACAAAAATGGAGATGTTATTATTATTATTATTATTATTATTATTATTAATCAAAATACAGAGTCACCAAACTGCCCATTCTGCCTTATTCATTCCGTTCTTCTTCGTGTTCCTCTTCTCGTCACTGGAAGCGTTCAGTGGTGGCATAATGTGGATTCATACTGAGCCAACATGTATGTAATTTATACGACCATCTGTCTCACCAGCCCCTCTCCATGTTCTCGTCTGTCATTCTGTTTTTACACTATTTTAAAACACCAGCTGCTCTTTACATCGCGAGATCCTTCAGAAACTGAGCAGCGACAGAATGGCTGATAAACACATTTTACACATTTACCTCACACCATGTTTTTTTACTTGTGACAACTCTTACCACATGAAAACACATGTCGTTTAATATGAATATGTTCTTATATATTAATACATGAACCAGTTGTCACACTGGGAACAGGGGACACATTCTGTCAAAGGAACAGATCTTAAGCTTTCAATCCAGACCACCTTAGTGTTTCTAATAGAAGATATTTTCTGATGGTTTGAATTTGATGAGCTGCTGCGTGTACCTGTGTCAAACTGACAGTATCACATTACATTATTAATTATTTATTATTATTATTGTATTATTTTATTACTTTTTTAGTTTTGCTGCTGGAGTGTTTAAACCCCTCAGCATCACTGAGAACAGGCCACCAACCACAAATATCCAGCCAACAGCGCCCTGTGGGCAGCAGCATCCTGTGGGCAGTAGGGTCCTGTGGGCACTGATGAAGGTCTAGAGGATGACTAACAGATCAGAGCTTTGGTCTCTGACTTCATCTACAAGCTGGACCAACTAGGTAGGTTTGTTTAATAAATTGGGTAGTGAGTGGACACTGTCTAATCTATTAAACACAATAAAAAAACAAATAAAAATAAAATAATAATTAAAAAAATAAATAAATACTAATACAATAAAATCTAAAATCTAAATATTTATTACTAAAATAGTAATAAATAAATAAAAAATATATTTGATTAATAATATATATATATATATACAAATAATAATAATAATAATAATAATAATAAAAGCCACTTGACTTGACACTGTTTAAACACTCCAGCAGCACCGCTGTGTGGAGTGCTGAGAACGACCACTACACAAATACTAGCTGCTCTGTGATGGTCAGTCCTGTGGGGTCCTGAGACTTGAAGGACAGTCTGAAAAGAGGCTGTAAATAAAATAATGAACTACACAGTGCTCCTGTATGGTAAACAGAGCAGATAGAATTGGGATAAAAATGGATGGCCCTAGTATTCTGTTAAGACTTTCTGGTGGGCTACACCCCTTCAAATGGGTCTATAATAATGGTCAAAAATATCCTGCAATTTCTACAACAGGCAACAACCATTCCACCCTCCTGCTACGACGCATTCAGATATATGATCTGTCTGCAGCAGGGACTCCGCGCTCCCAGCGTAAACCAGTCCATCCCCAGACGCTTGTTTGCTTTCCAAGGCAAACAAAGCAGAGGGCCTCACACCAGGCCGTCCCCCGAGCACTACCTGCAACGATGCAATGGCAGAAGTGTCACCGGGCGTCCGGCCAGATATTAGCAGGGGACGTTGTCTCCGCCACGAGTGCTGTTTGTAATTCATTAGAGCTAACCCCCATTAACAACAGGCTAGTGTTCCTCACGGGCCAGGCCGGGACAGATCCCGCTCCGCTCGCTTCGAGCAAGGGCGATGGCATCTGAGGGTGTTTCCACCGCAGGGGCAGCGGAGAGGACCCTCGGCAACTCTCTCTCTTTCTGCTTCCAGAAGCATGTGGCCTAATTAGGTTTGCGTTTAGAGGCCCTACACACACGGTGCAACCTGGAGTTCTTGCTAAGGGTCTCGTGTTGGCACTATTTTTGTGTGTGTGTGTGTGCTTTTCGTTTTCACACCAGATGTCCTGTGAAAAAAAAGAGAAAAATAACAACAACAACAACAACAACAACAAAAAACTGTGCTCGATGTGCTCGCAGTCAGCAAAAACACTTATTACTTCAACCTTGGCCTGGAGAGCTTTCTCCCGCAGCAAGCAATCAACAGACTTGGCAGAAGAGGAGCAGCGAGTGTCTAAATTTCACAAATCATATTCACGCACTCAATCCTGGCAATTCAGGCCCAGAATGTCTACTTTTGTTTGCGAATTCAAAAGCAAAAAAGGCACCGCGGGGGGGAAGAGCCGAACAAACACACATCTGAGCAAACAGAGGGGGGAAATTGTAAGAGCATTAGCGGCAATGTTGAAATGCTTCCAAAAACTCCAGACTCCCCCTCACCCCCACCCCCACCCCCTCTCTCTCTCTTTACTAACAATGCGCATCACCCCTCATCACCCCTTGCTGCTAAACGTGCCTTTCTTCTTTCTCACAGTCGCAATTGTTTAACTAAACAGCTTACAAGAGCGCGAGTGTTTCTTAGATCAGCCTGATCCATGCAGACGCAGACGCCCGGCTCTCACTGCTTACGCCATTCTCTCGCAACGCACTGCGCAACTGCACCCCAACTTCCTCGGATTGGCTAATCTAACGAAGAACAAGCTACTCTAGTGAGTTGTAGTATACCCACACACACTATACATCCAAATGTTTGTGGACACCCCTTCTAACGAATGCATTCTAATACTGCACCCATTGCTGACACAGATGTGCAAATGCACACGCACAGCTTGTATACCAATAGAATAGCTAGAGGGGTATATAAAGCCCCCCAGCATTGAGCTGTGGAGCAGTGGAAGAACTGTGTTCTCTGGAATGATGGATGCTGGATTGGTGCTCCATCCAATACTTTTGGGATACTGAGTTGAGGGGTTGGAGACGAGGCAAGTTGGTGATCATCCAATATCATGGCTCTTGTCGCTGAATGCAATCCAATCCTCACAGCACTGTAGTAGAAAGCCTTCTTCTTCCCTGGACAGTAGAGATAGTTACTCCAACCAAAGCAGGATCAGCTCTTTTTTTTAATGCAGTTGATTCCAGAAAACACAATAAATGAGCAGGTGTCCCAATACTTTTGTCCAGCGTTTGGCCACCTAGTGCAGAATCAGCCACGTTAGGTAGCGTTAAATGAAGGGGAAAATTAGCCACATAGGTTAGTCTGAAGCAGAAGGGATATAGGAATATCCAGTATATCCAGGAATATTTAGTCCTGATATATAGTCCTCACACCAGTCTAGCAGAATTCTAGCAGTCCAGCAACACGTCACATGCCTCATTTGCTAGTGCGGACCACACCCTGAGGTGAAGCGGGAGGACGGACTCAGAAGTGTTTTGGCAGAAGTGAGTCTGGGTCGGCTTTTACGTGGTCTGTGTGTGAAGCTTGGCCCCCCGTTAGAGCGGTGGTCTGAAGAATTCAATTCAAGTCAATTAAGGTTTATCGCTATAGGCTTAGCAGCTGTTCAGATGGGGATCGACTGTGAGGAGTGGGTACATAAAGAGGGTGAAGAAAATATAAAGTACATAAAGTTATAAACATAACATAAAACATAAAGTTAAATTTTATCTTCCACTAAATGCTTAAAAGCTGAAAATCAGTCGTATAAATTAAATTATATTACATTTATTTATATTCTTCATGTAGTCATCCGCAAAATTGATGTAGTAGGTCTGCAAGTGCCAAAAATTATATAAAAATGTGTATAAACCCTATATAAACATTTTAGTCTAAAGAACTAAGTCTAAGGTTTTAGACTTCTACTCTAAACGTTTTAGTCTAAAGAACTTAGTCTGAGGTCTTAGACTTCTACTCTAAACGTTTTAGTCTAAAGAACTTAGTCTGAGGTCTTAGACTTCTACTCTAAACGTTTTAGTCTAAAGAACTTAGTCTAAGGTTTTAGACTTCTACTTTAAATGTTTTAGTGTAAAGAACTTAGTCTAAGGTTTTAGACTTCTACTCTAAACGTTTTAGTCTATAGGGGAAAGTGACCAGGATTGGTGAGAGAACTGCCATGACGAAAGGGTGTTAACCTGGATGCAGGAATAGTGAGGGAGTGAAAAGTGCAGGGGGGCTGCAGGTCAGGGGGAAGTACGTCCCAACACTGAACCACTGAGACCTCGTCTTACCGGCTTGCATGGATTTGCTAAACACGAGGGCCACCTTTACCTCTCCACTCTCTCTGTTCTTCCATCCTAGACTTCTTCGACCTCGAGTTCCTGCTACCTAAGGTCATTTCCGTCAACTTAAAGGTGATCATAGCAGGTGTTTGTGAGTGTGTGTGCCGTCAGCGTGGTGACAGGTGGATGGCTGGGTAACAAGCAGCGCGTCATCCGTGCTTACTCTGATGAAAGCTGGCAGCCCGGCGGCACTTTGCTGTCTGTCATTATGCATGTGGCACAATCAGCCTGCATGCAGCCCACGCTGGCCCAGCGCTGGCACCGCGCCCGCCTGACAACCCTGCCACCACCTCACAGCCTGCGCAACCTTTAATCATTCACAGCCTCACACGGCGATGGACTTCCACACACACTCACTCGTCGGAGCGGGTAGATCAGGCCAGATTGGTCAGAGAAGATGAGAGAGGATGTCAGGTCACACAGCGTCTAAATGCCTGTGATTTCTGGGCTGGGTATATACAGTTTATCCAGTTGGAGCAACTGTCTCTACTGTCTCCAGGGAAGAAGGTCCTTTCTACTCGGTTCTGGAGCATTGCTGTGAGGGCGTTAGTGAGGTCGGGATGTTGGTTGGATGATCTCCACCTCAATTCACCCCAACTTCCTAACTTATCCTGGAAGTATTGGATGGAGCACCGTCCATCATTTCAGGGAACACTGAAAGTTCTTCCACTGCTCCACAGCTCAATGCTGGGGGGCTTTATACCCCTCTAGACCACAAATGCCATTAGGCAGCATGGTGCCAATAGGTTTATGTATATTATCTGCTCCAGAGAGTCCTAATCTATTGGCAGTACTTCCCTACAGAGTTTAGACAAGCTGTGTGTGTCTGTGTCAGCATCATTAGAAGAGCTGTAAGGTTTTAGACTTCTACTCTAAACATTTTAGTCTAAAACACTCAGTCTAAGGTTTTAGACTTCTACTTAAAATGTTTTAGTCTAAAGCACTTAGTCTAAGTTTTAGACTTCTACTCTAAACATTTAAATTTAAAGCACTTAGAATGAGGTTTTAGACTTCCACTCTAAACGTTTTAATCTAAAGACATTAGTCTGAGGTCTTAGACTTCTACTCTAAACATTTTAGTCTAAAGCACTTCGTCTAAGTTTTAGACTTCTACTCTAAACATTTTAGTCTAAAGAACTTAGAATGAGGTTTTAGACTTCTACTCTAAACATTTTAGTCTAAAGCACTTAGTCTAAGGTTTTAGTCTTCTACTCTAAACATTTTAGTCTAAAGCACTTAGTCTAAGGTTTTAGACTTCTATGCTAAACGTTTTAGTCTAAAGAACTTAGTCTGAGGTCTTAGACTTCTACTCTAAACATTTTAGTCTAAAGAACTTATACTAAGGTTTTAGACTTTTATGCTAAACATTTTAGTCTAAAGCACTTAGTCTAAGTTCTAGACTTCTACTCTAAATGTTTTAGTCTAAAGAACTTAGTCTGAGGTCTTAGACTTCCACTCTAAACGTTTTAGTCTAAAGAACTTAGTCTAAGGTTTTAGACTTCTATGCTAAACGTTTTAGTCTAAAGACATTAGTCTGAGGTCTTAGACTTCTACTCTAAACATTTTAGTCTAAAGCACTTAGTCTAAGGTTTTAGTCTTCTACTCTAAACATTTTAGTCTAAAGCACTTAGTCTAAGTTCTAGACTTCTACTCTAAAAGTTTTAGTCTAAAGAACTTAGTCTGAGGTCTTAGACTTCTACTCTAAACGTTTTAGTCTAAAGAACTTAGTCTAAGGTTTTAGACTTCTATGCTAAACGTTTTAGTCTAAAGAACTTAGTCTGAGGTCTTAGACTTCTACTCTAAACGTTTTAGTCTATAGGGAAAAGTCACCAGGATTGGTGAGAGAACTGCCACGACGAAAGGGTGTTAACCTGGATGCAGGAATAGTGAGGGAGTGAAAAGTGCAGGGGGGCTGCAGGTCAGGGGGAAGTACGTCCCAACACTGAACCACTGAGACCTCGTCTTACCGGCTTGCATGGATTTGTTAAACACAAGAACTAGGTTGAAAACAACACGAGGGCCACCTTTACCTCTCAACTCTCTCTTTTCTTCCATTCTAGACTTCTGAAAAGTTCTTCCACTGCTCTACAGCTCAATGCTGGGGGGCTTTATACCCCTCTAGCCCACAAATGCCATTAGGCAGCATGGTGCCATTAGTTTTATGTATCTCATCTGCTCCAGAGAGTCCTAATCTATTGTCAGTACTTCCCTACAGAGACTAGACAAGCTGTGTGTGTCTGCATCAGCATCATTAGAAGAGCTGTCCACAAACCTTTGGACAGATGGTGTATATGCATATTTTTGATGACTCACTGATTACACTGGAAGCTGTTTAAGAACAGCAGAATGCCACCACTGACTGGAAGTGTAACATATGATATATGAACATACCGACCATGTTGACACTTCAGGTGCTACAAAGGGTTCTTCAAGTGATGCCTTACAAGAACCACGAATGTAGAACCACGACTGTAGAACCACTATAGTAGCGGTTTTCTATGGCAGTACTTAAAAACATCGTTATTTTCCGAAGTGTGAGGTCGGAAGAGAATACTCTTAGAGGAGACTCTTAACTACTGTAATTTAATTGGTCTGTAATTTAGGCTACTCGTTTACTGTTTTGATTTGAGATTGTAAATTGACCACAGTTTGGCCACTGGGCTTGGCCTTGACCCACTTAAGCACTCACAGTTAATGCTTGCTAATACTGCTACCACTACTTCTGCATAAAAAGTGAAACTAAAACAAGAAAGATCATGTTTTTATTTATTTATTTATGATTTTTTTTTATCTTTAGACTTAATAAAACAATAATAATGAAGATGAGCGAGCTGACTGTCGTAAATCGAACAATTCAGTCTCTTAAAAAGGTGCATATTAGCTCATGACATTGCTGCACTCTGGTTATATTAAGCATTCGGATGTTTTAATGCCAGTCGGATTTGTCTTGTGAGGAATAATAATAAAAAAAAAACCTAAAATGGAAACGCTGGCATGCAGCAGCATGGACTTCATTAAAATGCGAGCAATTAAAAATGCATGGGGGGGCCTGCCAGAGAACACTGGTGTGTTTCGTGCCGAATTGTAATGCTGTAATTTGTCCGCCACACAGGATCTGCGCTCTGATGTCGAGTATTAGCCTAATTCTGCCACCGCAGCGGCAGCGGCAGCGGCGGTGGCGGCCTGGTCCAAATGAAGTGGGGAGGGGGGATCTGCTCCTCTGACACGGTTTGATATGCCTCCGGCAGGGAGGGAGGGAGGGGCTGGACGTTAAATAATCCGCCGTGCCATCTCCGGGGCGACGGGATCGTCTCCTCTCAGCGTGGAATTAACAGCTAATAATGCGGGTGAGGCGGCCGGCACCACCCACCAGAATGAGTGATGAGGCAGAGGTCACATTCAGGGCGGCACAGTTAGTGAGAGACTAGAGAGATGTTGGGCATACAGACCACTTCACACGATTCGCAAAAGTCATCCCGACATCTCCTTTGTTATTAAAGATAAAAATGATGCGGTTATAAGGTGGAGAGGGTGGATGCATCTGCATGGGTGCAGCATGCAGAATGCATGTCTTATAGGGTCAGACCTGACAAATGACTTTAATAATCAGGGAACAGAAAAATAAAGATTCTTACAAGGTTTCTGTGTGGTTCCTGGCTTGTGGTTTTAACAAAAATATTTAATCGATGACCTTTAAATTGGGTTTATGATGTAAATCGGGTTATTTTATCTATTGAAAACCTCTTTCAATAATCAATAAGTGAAAGTTAATGTAACTTAATTTTGTGAGAAGGTCAAATGTTTCTGTATTCCCATTCAAAGAAGCTTTGCGTCCCCTCCACCCCATCTTCCCCCTCTTATACAGCCCACTACTCTAACTGGGGCGGGGGGGTCAGGCTTCACATGCATACCCCAACACCCATAAAGGAGTCCGCCCTCCTTTTCCACCTCAGGGTGTGGTCTGCACTAGCAAATGGTTCTTCTAAACACTTATTAGGACCTTTAAAAGTCCTAAAGGTCAAAAGCTCAAATATTAAATACAGTGTTTATCATTTTTCAATGAATGTTTATTTTTTAAGCATTTTTTAGATTAGCCAATTACCCACCCTATTTATATATATTCTCCCCCTATCATATTGTAATGCTCCCAACACTGAGAGGTTGAGGACTGACATATGCGCAACCACCCGCTGCCTCTTTTTGGGCAACCAACACCCTGGGAGGAAGGTGCCGGGTACCCAGCTCTGATGCATCGGCTAGCAGATCAGTTAGCAGTCCATGCCAACCAGTATCACACTGAAGTGATGTTGGGAGAGGGAGCAAGCCATCTACCCACCTAAAAGAAAGCAAGGCACTTTCTCTGGCTCTGGCTGCTAATGGCAGGCAGCATGACCCGAGATTTGAACCAGTGATCCTCAGATCTTAGTCGGCTGGACCACTCAAAGCCACGATAAACATAGTTAAGCAAGGATGTCCCAATTACCTTTTTTTGCCCTTATGATGAACCTTTTTTGAACTTATGATATTCTGAGTCTCTTTGTATAAAGGAAGTTAGACAGTTGCTCCACTCTAAAGCTGTGAAACTGTGTACTTTTCTGTGTCTGAGAAAGAAGGTAAAGGTAAATTTACTCAGATCTGTGTTTTTATGTAGTGTAGTTTCACAACTCGAGACCGGCCCTACGGTCTAACTGCTTCTTATCAAGAGTGAGGAGGTCCAAGGGCTCAGTTCTCCATTGTCAAGAGCCTCCCAGGCTGGGGATATCATGTGATAGGGGGATAGGGGTTCTAACCTGCAAATGGGAATAAACAGTAAACAGATTGAGGGGGAGGAGCTACAGACTAAACATCTTACGCAGTATTTAATCCGTTTCAGCGGCAGCTCGTTTACTAATGTAATCTGTAAACTCAGTATGTACTCAAAAGTGAGGCATCACATCGTCATCTAAACTTTGTCAGACTACAGTGTGCAGATAAACAGATGCCTCCAAACTTTTAAACAACAGTGTAGTCCTCTTAGACTGTTCTGGTACTGTACAGAATCAGTAGGCAGGAGGTAATGCTCCAGTAAAGCAGCTCCGTGTCAGAGGCAGCAGAGTGTGAGAGTACGTATTAGGAGGCAGGTTTCTATGCAGAGTTGAGATGGTTGGCTGTCAGCAGCTTTTTTTGCTGCAAACTCTCAGCATCCTAATGATTGACCCAATAACCACCTCCATACCCACAGGCACTCGCACAACGTGAGCCCGCAGATAAAGCCTTCGTTATTTCATACACTAATAGCTTCTAAAGGACGGAGGGGTGAACCACGATGGCACCGAAGTGTATTGTGCGGTGGTTTGCGTTTTGGGCATGAAGTCGGAGAGGTATGGAGAATACTGTGTGCTCGCTTTGGCAGGATTTTTAGAGCAGGTGAATGGAATAAACACACTGTGCCGGAGCCATTAGGAGAGAGTTGGGCACAGTGACACTTTTTAACACTTTTTCGTAGTTAATGGGTGACCCTGCAGGAACTAAGGAGGGAGGAATGAATGGTATTGTATTAAATCTGTAATATGAATAACTGAGGAGTTGGTTATTCATTATTTGTCATATGAACTTTTAAAAGTTAACGGTCCAACATAATTATAGGATTAAAAAAGGAAGCTATTTGCAATGAACCAATCAGACCAGACTGAGTTAAATAGCTCAACACAACTCCTCCTTGAGGAACTTTTGGAGGTTCTTCCATTTGACCCTTCCTCTCTAGAGAGTTGCCCATGTGCTCGTTTAGTCTCTTAGCACTTCAGGACTTGACCACTGCAACTCTCTTCTGGCTAGTCTCCCTTTACCCACCATCAGACCCCTGCAACTGATTGGGTCGTCTTCTACGTTTCTAAATTCAGCCATGTTCAGCTCCTCCTCTGCTGCGTTCTCTCTTTACTGTAGCTTCCTGTAGCTGCTGCCCAGGTCATCAGATTCAGAACCTTGACGCTGGCCTACAAAGCCAAGACTGGACCAGCCAGCCCCTCCGCACTTGATGGCAATGGTCAAAAGCCGATCTGCACCAAGAGCCCTTCTAGCTTCAAGTACGGTTCGGCTCGACCCGCCATCCTTTAAGATCCACAGAAGACGAGCGTCCAGACTTTTTCCTGTCCTGCACCGAAGTGGTGGAACGAACTTCCCCTAGGTGTCCGAACAGCAGTCCAATGTCCAATGCTCGCTGTCTTCAAACCCAGACTGAAGACCCTCCTCTTCTGAGAGTACTTGGGCGAATAGCAGAGTATTATGGTCTCCTTACTGACTTGTGTTTAGTAATGTCTAAACTTAGAGGATCTTTGAATTTTTAGTCTATTTAAACTAGCTGAGGTTTTTCTTGGGTAAATAGCAAAGCACTTTTGTAAGTCGCTCTGGAGAAGAGCATCTGCTAAATGCCATAAATGTAAATGTAAATGAAACCATAGAGGTGTTTTGAGGAACCTTCAAAAGGTTGCAGTTGTTTTCTAGAAGAAAGAGGTTCCTTGAATGTTTGAACCTCCAAACATACCTCAAGGATCTTATATTTGAACAGGGTAATAGAACAAGTGTCTTCTCCACATGTCTTCTACAGCAAAGTCACTTTTAATAAGTCAGAAGTCTCAGAATTACTCAACCCCTTCATCACAAGTGCCTTCAGTACTTAGTAGAGCAGCTGCAAACATGTTGCACGGTCAGATAACAGCTTCTTGCAGCTCTCCTGAGGAATCTCAGCCCACTTCTCATGGACAGTGGCCTCCAGTTCTTTCAAAAGTCTTGGGTTTGCTGCTGCAGCCGCCGCCTTCAAATCCTACCAAAGATCTTCTAAGGGGTTCAAGACAGGCGACTGTGACGGTCACTCCACAAATATCCAGGACGTCTTTAGAAAGCAAGCCGTGGTGGACTTATGAAGGTATGCTTGGGATAATTGTCCTCTTGGAAGGTCCATGATGTTTTCTAGGGTTAGGGTTAGGGTTAGGATACATCTAGCCTCCAAACTCTGTAGCTTTCCAGTGCCAGTAGAAGCAAAGCAGCCCTAGTACATCACAGCCGGGCCACCACCATGCTTCACTGTTAGGTAGGACTCTCTTTTCAGTGTTTGCTTAGTTCTTCTTCTTCCAGAGGCTTATAAATAGGCCCGAAAGATCCAGTTTTCCAGAATTCCAAAACTTCCAACAAGACAATTATCCTAAACATACCTAAAACAAGACCACCAAGGCTTGTTTTATTAGCTGTACTTTACCCTGGCTTGCTCTCAATGTGACTGTTGGGGGATTGGGAGTCATCAAACACACTCACTACGAAAAATCGCTACAAAAATGTGTAGTTGATCTGTTTCTATGGAAATATGTCAAAAATGTGAACCTGCTCTGTGAAACTACACTACTGCATTTTACCCTGTATCATCATGTCCCCCCATGCCACACTTTTGCAGTCCAGTCTGAACCTATAAATAGCCAGAACTATTCCTGTACCACTGAAAGACAGAAATCTGCTGCCTCAGAATCAGACTCATACCTTCAAAGGTTTCCCTCATAGCGCTGTTTTATACCCAGCCAATCACATGACATGTCACTCCATCTGCCACTGTCACACAAACAGCAACAAAAACGTTAAGGCTCTTTTTTTGACTCTCCCTCTGGCCAAAATGAACCTAAACTCAGCTCAATCACTCAGCGCCAGTCAGACGTGGTGGCATCTCGGCCTCCGGTGGGCATCAATCACTGTTCACACACACACATACCCACAGACGGGCACTTAGACCAGCTTTTGAGTTCACATGAGGTGTTTGCTCAGCAAGTCCGACAGTTCCTAGAATGGATAAACTCAAACTTGGCCGAAACTTCAATTCTAAAAACATGATTTTCTGGTTAAATGCTATTTTTTTTAATATTGGTCAGTCTTTTTGTGAAATGCTGACACAATGTAAAGGATAGATGATTTGATGTCTGGTGTTCAGGAAAAAAAAGCTAAGAAAGACTTGCTGGATGAAATAATTATAAAAAAAGAAAACATTTTGGCTTATAAATTAAATTCATACATAAACATCAATATCCATATTTGTATTCATATTTGAAACTTATACTGAGAATTTAGGCCTAATCAAATATAATATGTTGTTTCGTGTACTCTGTGTATATAATTGAAATGACAATAAAGTCTCAAGACTTGACTTAATATTATTAAACTGCAGTTGTATTATTCAGTTTTTAGTGTTATGAGCTATTTAGTATGTACTATTAGTCAATGTGTACTATGAGCTGATCAGTATCTTCTGAGTTATTCATTTCAATTATTTAGTAACTATTATTAATTACTCAGCATCTACTGTGAGTATTTAGAAATTATTATTAATTACTTCGTATCTACTGGGATTATTTAGCAACTATTATTAATTACTCAGTATCTACTGTGATTATTTATTAATTATTACTAATTATTCAGTATCTACTGTGATTATTTAGTAATTATTATTAATTACTCAGTATCTACTGTGATTATTTAGTTGCTATTATGAATTACTCAGTATCTATTGTGATTATTTAGTAATTATTATTAATTACTTCGTATCTACTGTGATCATTTAGTAACTGTTATGAATTACTCAGTATCTACTGGGATTATTTAGTAACTATTATGAATTACTCAGTAACTACTGTGATTATTTAGTAATTATTATTAATAATTCAGTATCTACTGGGGTTATTTAGTAATTATTATTATTATTATTATTATTATTATTTAGTCAGTATCTACTGTGATTATTTAGTAATTATTATTAATTACTTCGTATCTACTGGGGTTATTTAGCAATTATTATTAATTACTCAGTATCTACTGGGATTATTTTGTAATTATTATTAATTATTTAGTTTCTACTGGAATTATTTAGTCACTATTATTAAATAATCAGTGTGTACTCTGATTATTTAGTAACTTATTAATTACTCAGTATCCACAGGGATTATTTAGTAACTATTATTAATTACTCAGTATCTACTGCAATTATTTAGTAACTATTATGAATTACTCAGTATCTACTGTGATTATTTAGTAATTATTATTAATTATTCAGTATCTACTGGGATTATTTAGTAATTATTATTAATTACTTCGTATCTACTGTGATTAGCAATTATTATTAATTACTCAGTATCTACTGTAATTATTTAGTAATTATTATTAATTACTCAGTATCTACTGTGATTATTTAGTAATTACTATTATTATTATTATTATTATTATTTAGTCAGTATCTACTGTGATTATTTAGTAATTATTATTAATTACTTCGTATCTACTGGGATTATTTAGCAACTATTATTAATTACTCAGTATCTACTGGGATTATTTAGTCACTATTATTAAATAATCAGTGTGTACTCTGATTATTTAGTAACTTATTAATTACTCAGTATCTACAGGGATTATTTAGTAACTTAATTACTCACTATCTACTTTGATGATTTAGTAACTTGTTAATTATTATACTATAACGTAGTTAATTACTATAATTTATTCAAGTTAAACTATGAATCATTCAGCACCAATTATGACCTATTTAGTACCTACTGTGAATAAATCAGTATATGTTATGCCATATTCAGTAACCAGTGTGAATTATCCTTCTTATTATGGACTATTCACTATGGACTATATCTGCTATGACTGAATCAGTATCTGAATATTAATCATTTATTATGTATTATGAATTAATGAATAGCTAGTATGAATTGTTCAGAATCTATTATGAATCATTTAGTACATATTATGAATTATTCAGTACCTACTACGGATAAATCAGTATATGTTATGCATTTATCCATAACCAGAATTAATTATTCAGGAAAATTGCATAGAATATTCAGTATCTACTGTTAATGATTTTGTTTTTAGTATGAATTATTGAATAACCAGTTTGAATGATTCAGAATCTACTAGGAATTATTCAGTACCTAAGATAAATTATTCAGTACCTAATATAAATTATTCAGTAACTAACAACAAATTAATGTCAAGGAATTTTGGATATTTTCTATTGGTCTAAGATCTTAAATAAAATAATTGGCCAATTTGCAAAATGGTTTCCCAGAAAGAAAAAAACAGCCCTATATGGTCCAACACACTGTAATGCATTTTCTCCATTGTTTCCACTGTGGTTATTGCTCACTACAGCATCTGCTCACTGATGTTGGATGGAACCCAGCTTGGCTCCTCCTCCTCCTCTACCCATCCGTCACCAAGGTGACCTCCACTTTACATCCCATTATCATCTCTTGCACCTTACATGCCTATAAAGCCCGCCATGCTTGCCTTACACATTTAATACGCTTCTGCACTATAATACAATTTGGTTTTGGGGCCAACAAAAAACGTGCCCCTCTTCTACAAGGAAATTAGTGACATTACAGAAAACAATGCCTCTCTAATTTATGGGTGATCTATAAATGGTTTGTCCAGCTGCTACGGAGGATTAAAGGGGCAGGCGGCCAAAAAAAGGGCCTAATGTATTTAAAGTGACACATTAACAGGATAAACAGTTGCCTTATCTCTAAAGTCCATTGGCTTTCGCTGAAACACAACAAAATCCCATCAATGAAGCCATTGGACTACTGATTACATATCGTCGGCTCTTTCTGAGCGTGGCCCACAGGGCCAGAGTGGAGAGCAGGGCACTATCATAAACACATTCAGATTTACCCAGTCTCGGTGCAGCTGAGAGAATTAGCCTGCGTCAGATACGCCCTGTGGAGTCTGAATGGGAGGTTTCTTTTGATACAGGAAAGCAGTCAGTGGTCCCAGCAGACAGCAAACAGCAATTAGAGGTCGGGAAGACGTCAGACTCCCGTTAGACAATGAAATATAGTTGAAAATGAAAGTGAGGTGATGTCAAAATTGTAAAAAAAAAAAAAAGATGTTTCGAAATTTGGTCACGATATAAAGTCATGATACTGTCATGCCCGCGTTGGACCGCAGGCTCTCATGAGGACTCTTACGTTGACGTTCACGTTTATGTCACGTTTCACGGTTTGGTTGTTGTCACGTGTGTTCATTGTTCTGTTAATACGTCTCACCTGGGGCTGAGGTATTTAAGGGGCTAGCGCTAGCTGTCCATTGCCGACAATTGAGCTTAACTCACTGAACAGATTCATGGTATCGAGCTCAGGTAGCGTTGTGAACGCACCGAAGGTATTCATGGTAGTGAGCTGAACCTACTAGACACAGTCAAGGTAGTTAAAGTGTTCATGGTGCTGTCTGCATAGACGAAGCCGAACTAGCCAAGGGCATCAAGGTTCAAGTTCACGGTTCTATTCCACAAGGCCGTCAGAGAGGGAGGCTTCCTCTCTATTCAGGTGCACATTAGTTGAACCGTTCATGGGCGAGCCTCGTTAGCAAGTCGGTTTTGCCTTTTGGGTTCTACAGCTGATCTCTCAGCTCTCAAGTCAAGTAAGTTCCCTAGCGCCTGATGAGCGCAGTTTTGGTTATTCCTAGTTTCCTGGCATGCTAGCCTAGCGCCCGGTTACTCGCCAGCCTCAGGTGTGCATCTTTGTTTTGCCCAAGTTCCTTTGTCACGGTTATATTTCAGTTGATCATGAGCCCCTGTTTTGTTTTGTAATAAAACATTTTTGCCTCGAGCCATCCCCTGCGAGTGTCCACCTTCATAGTCAAGACCTAGCCCGTCATGACAGGTACATTGTTAAAAGTATAAGATCCTAGAGGAACTTTTGGAGGGTCTTCAATTTGAAACTTGTAAAGTCCTTTGAGGTTTTAGATGGTTTTCCTTGAAGGTTCCTCAAAGCACCATAAAAGGGTTCCACCACAACATTGAGTTGACATCAAGCTCCAACGTTAGACAGATCTTAAACTTTGGTGACTTAACCCCATTAAGCTGAAAACCTACAACACATCAACATCACCATTAGAATTTTACATTGTGAGGATGCTAACATCAAGACATTTGGGGGATGTTGGGTTTTGGTCACCGTACCTCAGAACGATAGAAGAATATTCTTGGGCTTCGTCAATATGTAGATATGGATGTTGTGGTGTGATGTTGGGAAGACATTGGATGTTGGTTTCTTCATACTCAGCTTAGACCAACAAAACGTCAACGCCAGCAATCATCCATATTCTCAATCGACTGACTGACGTTGGCGTTGTGACCTCGGACCACATTTTGGCCCTTGAGCGAGGCCTTTAACCCTCTCTGCTCGCCGGGCGATGCAGTGAAGGCTGCCCACCGCTCCTGGCATTTGTGCTCACTGCAGTGTATATGTGTGTGTTCACTGCACAGATGTTACAGGTGGAGGTCGAATTCGGTCTGTGTCTAACACAAATGGCAGTTGTAGTTGTCACAGTACACTGTTAAAAGTATCAGATCCTTGAGGAACTTTTAGGGAGTTTTCAATTTGAAACGGTGGAGAAACCTTCAAGAAGAAAAAGGTATTTGAAGGTTCCTCAAAGCACCTTAAGAGGTTCCTCCATTTGGTAAAAATTGTGTTTTGTCTGTATCAATAATATTAATGGGCCCTATCTTACACCCCGCACTCGTACACCCCTCCACACTTTACACCACTGAAATAGCAATTCCCCAAGGTCAGTCTGACAGCACCCAGCTCTTAAAGGGATGGCGAGAGATTGCTTTATTACTGCACGTTACGCCCCCAAGAAAACACACCCCAGATTCATTAAGAGACTTAGTCCATGACTTTTGAGCGCTTCAAGCCGCGCCAGATGTACTTTTTTTTTCGACGTTACGATAGCAAAGACATACTGACACGCCCCCTAAAAAAATAGGCTTTCTGAGTTCTGCTTTTCTGTGCTACAAGTAATGTCTTTTGATTGGACTTTTAATTCTGTTTTTCTCACATTTTTTGAAACCTGAAAATACATGAAATTTTTAATAGCTAAAAACATCTATATTGGACAGCAATACTGGTACAAAACCCCTCCCTCTATAACTGAAACCCTTCCCAGTACAACGCAAACACAGCCCAACAAGAGAATTTGCATATACCATCCCACACAGCGATCGAATTTCGGTCTGACTAACCAGAGACGCATTTGGCTACCCAGTGTAAACGCATGTGGCTAAAATCTTATCAGGATGCAGTCCAGATACTAGTCACATTTAGTCACCAGGTGTAAACTGGGATTTTGCCCCTAAAAAAACCCCAAAAAAACAATGTCCACTGGTGTGACGCCAGCCCCTGCTTTTAAATCAGGGAATACTGATACAAATGATTCATTGCCCAGCATTAATTCAAGCTGGTTTTACGTGTAAAACTGAGTAATGGCACGTAAGAAGACATTTCTGCAGACAAAGGCTACTGATAAGAATGACTGACATATCTTACTGGAGGCCGATTCAGATTTACACTCTGAACAAAGGTCAGAAATTAGTCATGTTCTCGGAGCGGTCGCAGCTGGCCTTTCAGAGCTACAGCAGCAGCGCTGATATACTGCAGTACTGGCAGCCGCTAACTTCCACTGTGAAGTTCCTCCTCCGGTGCTTTGAGGAACCTTCAGGGAACCTTTTCCTGCCATTTTAAAGTGAAGAACCTCCAAAAGCTCCTCAAGAAACTTGAAAATCAGCTGTGGTGAGAGCTACTACCTGCTACCTTGATGGCATTTTAGGACTGTTGGAGACTTCTTTACTCATCTTGAGGTTCTGCTGTTGGGCTGAACTTGCTTGGACAGTCTGATCTGGTCATGTTGGTCAGCTGTTCCTCTTGTAGATGATTTAGTGGACAGTGGAACAGTGGCTGATTTCTAACTGCTCTGACATCTTCATAAACCCCCTTCTTCCTGAAGGCCTCAGAGAGCTCTCTGGATCTGGCCATGATGGTGATCTTCTTCACCCCTCACTCACTTCAACCATCAATCAAGAGCAGACCAGACTAAACGTCTGAGGTTTAAATAAGCCAGACGACCACATGTAGCAGAAATGTGTTGGATCATATTCCAGGAGTGAGAGTTATCAGCTGAGTCGGCCTCAGCGCTTCTCTCCCGCAGCCGCTCAGAAAAAAACATCAGAAGAGCTAAAAGCTCGATTAGAGAATCTGTAGCAGCAAATTCAGGACAAATGCGGCTCATCCCGTCTCCAAAAGCAGGAAACAACAGGAGTGGAGCAGACGACACCCCCCCCCCCCCCCACACACACACACACACACACACACACACTTCTGTTCAAAAGGAGGAGTGACATATGGTGCCCACAGGGATGCTGGGCGTGCTTCCTGTGACAGGATACATTCACGTTCAACCTCTCTCACTCTCTCTCTCTCTCTCTCTCACCTTTTTCCTTTTGTATAGCGCGCGAGAGTGAGAGATAACGACAAAGTGAACGAGATAGAGAAAGCATGAAAGAGAATGCATCATGGTGAAAAGCAAGTGAAAGAAAAAGCAAAGGAGGGGAGTGTGCAAAAGAGGGAGAGAGAGAGAGACAGACAGAGAAAGAGAGAGAGAGAGACAGAGAGAGAGAACACAAAAGAGGGAGAGAGAGAGAGAGAGAGAGAGAGAGAGACAGAGAGAGAAAGAGAGAGAGAGACAGAGAAAGAGAGAGAGAACACAAAAGAGGGAGAGACAGAGAGAGAGAACACAAAAGAGGGAGAGAGAGAGAGACAGAGAGAGAAAGAGTGACAGAGAGAAAACGAGAGCACAAAAGAGAAAGAGAGAGAGAGAGAGAGAGAGAGAGAAAGAGCGAATGAGAGTACAAAAGAGAGACAGAGACGAAGAGAGATCAAGACGAGGGAGAGCGCGCAAGAGAGAGTGGAAAGACTAGAGAGAGCACAGTAGAAAGAAAGAGAGGGAGAGAGAGAGAGAGAGAGAGAGAGAGAGAGAAAATGAAAGAGAGAGAAAAAAGAGAGAGAGGGAGGGAGGGGGAGAGACATTGACTCTCTGAGGGTAGATGTAATGAATATCCCAGTGTCTCGGGAAGGCGGAGGAAAATGGGAGAAGTGCTCATGAAGGGCGTTCAGACGAACAAGCGCATCCCAGCGTAGATGGAAGAGTGTGTTTGTGTGTGTGTGTGTTTGAGTGTGTGTGTGTGTGTGTGTGTGTGTGTGTGTGTGTGTGTGTGTGTGTGTTTGAGTGTGTGTGTGTGTCTGTGTGTGTATGTGTCTGGTGTGTTCTGGCACGCTGCCTCCACATGTTGAACAGCTCACAGACAGCGCTCTCCTCAGACTGCCAAGTCTTACCTAATCAGCCCATGTGTGAGAAGACTGACCGTCAAGAGGCCGTGAGAGTGACCTTGACGAGATTTACACACCAGCGGTAGAGAGGGGGACCTACACAATGTTTAGGCCAGTGGTTTTAATGTTTTGGCTAACCTGTGTATATCAGTTCACCAGATTAGGGACTAGCCAGCCCTGTGGGGTGAGATGTAAGGTTTGCGCACATGTAGCTTACTGATGAATAAACACTATATGGAAAAAGTATTGGGATGCCTTCACACTATGCACCTAAAGGGGCTTCTATGACATCCATAGGCATTCATTAATATGGAGATGTCCAAACTTTATTTTGCGTGGTTTGTCCTGTAGATCTGCAGAGCAGTCGGCTTTTTACCGGTGTGATTTCAGCGGAGCCCAGCTACGTTTTACTGTGGCACCACGTGTCCCAGTACATTGGTTCTAATGAAGAACCTGCTGGCCTCACTAACGTTCTTGGTGCTGAATGCAATCCGATATGTAGTAGACAGCCTTTTTCATACAGTTACTCCAATAAAAACAGAATAGACTTTTTTAATAATCCTGATTTGAGAAGAACCAATGAATGAGCAGGTGTCCCAATACTTTTGTCAATTTATAGATAGTTAGATAGATAGATAGATAGATAGATATATACATACACATATACATATATGAGCACCATTGCACATTGGCATCCAGGAAAAGAAGTGGAATTCATTACTGCAAATGCACCGTCTGGAGTAAATGCCTTCCCTTTGTTGCCAAGGTAAACACTATTTACGCGCAATTCTGGAGGGCAATACAATACACGGCAAAATAAATAAATAATCATAAGTAATGGAATAAGGAAAGGAACACGGTAAATAATCGTGGCCAAGGGCAAGGACCTTTACGCATAATTACATTACAGAACGGACTACGAGTCAATAGGAGAAAGATTATTCTCTCCGCGGAGCTAAACTCAGGGGAGGAATATTTCCGATTACTTAGTGCGAGTCGAATCAGGTACGGGCCTGTAGAGGCTTTCTCTTTTCCGAGCGCCCCTCAGACGCTAACACGACAAGCCTTTGTGCAGCATTTAGCATGATGTAATGCCTTCTGTAGGAGCACGGGGGAACTTCTATGCTCTCATTTCAGGTGCCATGCCTCATTCCAGGGTAATAATGCTCCATGCATGTGCCCTGTCATGATATGTCGCATGCTCTTTAAGATAAAGGGTGGCTGGTGTGGAGTGTGCTCTGCGGAAATGTCACCATGTATCCCAGGGGGAGGGCAGATGTAGTTCTGAAGTCATAAGGAAAGACATGCATGTAAAACCGAGGTGTATGAACAGTAATAGCTGGTGGTGTTGGTATGAAAGTGCATAGGGGATGTTCAAGGGTTCTTTAATGAGGACAATGGTTCTATATTTTGAATATGTAGCTGGATCTTGGTTTGCTTCAATGGCTGTTCAAATACAATGAAAACCTCAGGTAGATTCAAGCAGGTTATTTCAAGATATAGGGCTATAAATACCTGCGGGGTGTGCAACGGGACTCAGACATTGAGAAGAGTACAGTAAAGTGCACTGATGTAGATGTTAATGATTGGCCAAGAGGAGTGATTGCGTTTGTGTGAAGGAAGAAGCTGAATCTGCAGGTGTATGGAAGCGTACAGTCATACGGGTCTACCAGCAGTGGCAAGAATCCCAGCCTACAGGTCAGTGCTGGTCCTTCACCACCAACTTCTAAAAAAATGCTCTGCAGGGAACTGCAAACTATCAACATATGGTGCAGAGAGGCACGCAAACGGCCTTTACTCACTTCTGCTCAAGAATAGGAGGAGAATTTCCAGTAGACCCGTATGACCGTACGCTGCAAATTCAGCTACTTCCTTCACACTATGGTCTTTGACACACCCAAAAGCAATCACCCCTTTTAGCCAATCATTAACATCTGCTGTGCAAGCCATTTTCCACACATCCAACGAGACACTCACTGCACTGTTTCTGATCTCCAATCTCCCCCTTGTTGGCGTAACAGAGCGTAGTGAGAGCTTGCCATGTTAAACATGGTGGAGGTAGTGTCACACACTGTTACTCTAACTAAGACCTTAAATCTCCCTCTTGGTGGCGTAATAGAGCACTGTTTAGAAGCAGACCTACAACTCACAGTGAGAGTTAGCCATGTTAAACATGGTGGAGGTAGTGTCATGCACTGTTACTCTAACTAAGACCTTAAATCTCCCTCTTGGTGGCGTAATAGAGCACTGTTTAGAAGCAGATCTACAATCACAGTGAGAGTTAGCCATGTTAAACATGGTGGAGGTAGTGTCATACACTGCTACTGTAACTAAGACCTCTAATCTCCTTTTTGGGGGCGTAATAGAGCACAAAGCAGATCTAACGACTCACTGCAAGAGCTAATCAGGCACATGGCTTTGTTTTATGCTAAACTGTACATTCATCTTTGAGCTGGAAACAGCTTTTCTATGTTTATTTGTAGTAGAGATAAGTGAGTTACTTGTAAAAATGTAAAAAATTATTACTGACACATGATCTTAACAGTCCATTCAGTGCTATCCCGTAAAACCGAGCTACTCCAACTGTACTCGCTGAAAGTTTGAGTAAGTGTTTAGCACAAACAAATGTGTTTTACTGATACACCACAAGAGCAAAGCGTGGAAATGCTCAGAGGTACTTAAAGCGTTCCAGCCGTTGCCTGTGCGTCACGGCACACGCTAAAATGAATTAGCATTAATTAACAAAAAATTCATTAAGGCTTTGATTAATCCAGCTTTTGCTAGGCAGGGAGTCTCACAGCAAATTCTGGTGATTATTCAAGACTAAAAAAACAAAACAAAACAAAGAACAAAGAAGTTGTACCATGAAATGTCTCAAAAGCTTCAAATGTGTCCCTCTTACCCCAAATGTAGCTGAGATGTACAAGAAAACACAGATACACAGGGTGACCGTCTCTGCTCGTAATCCCCTAGGTTGTGCCCTTGGGCAAAACACTTAACCTCCTACTCCCCCAACATTAATCTGTTAAATGAATAACCCTTTATAGATAATATGGACAAAAGTATTGGGACACACCTCTAAACCTTTCAACCCCATTCAGCCACAGGTGTATAAAGTCAAGCCCCTAGCCATGCAGTCTGCCTTTCTTCCACACATTAGTGAAAGCTGTTTAGAAGCAGATCTACAATCACAGTGAGAGCTAGCCAGGTTAAACATGGTGGAGGTACTGTCAAACACTGTTACTACACTGTTATAACTAAGACAGAGCATAGTTAGGCAGAAAACAGACCAAAGTTGATCTGTTAAATGAATAAACCTATATAGATAATATGGACAAAAGTATTGGGACACACCTCTAAATCTTTCAGCCAAATTCAGCCACAGGTGAATAAAATCAAGCCCCTAGCCATGCAGTCTGCTTTTCTTACACACATTCTTATATTGCCTTTCCACCTGAACGTCTGGTTTGGATTTATGTATCAAAAAGAATCCTCACATTTTGATTGGCTGGTCTAGAGCTGGGCGATGGTGATATTTTATTGATCGCGATAAATTTAGTTATCATGATAACAATAAGCTTTTTTTAGCATGTGGAGGAGACTGTTAGTGCTTAATAAACACTGATCAGCTGCAGGTTTAATTACTAACAGTGTAATTAGACAGCTTTAATTAGATGAAGAGCAGCAGATGTTAAGTATAAATCACTGTATTCAGTACAGGAGAGGATCTGAATAGTAGTTTATAAGAATCTGTCGCTACTGGTGTTTTTAGTCTTTGATTACATGTATTGTGATAAATATCATGTGATATAATATAGCATGCATCATGTAATATAATAAATATAATCACAAAAACAAGTCTATAACTATCATGATCTAGTACTTTTACCATATTGCCATAGTCTGGCCTGCATTTTGCCCTAAAAACAGGCTGTAACACCCCCTATAACTTAGAATGGAGATAAAATTATTTAAAAAACTAATCTTAAAATTCCATATACATTATATGGACAAAAGTATTGGTACACCTGCTCACTTATGGTTTCTTTTGAAATCAAGGGAGTTAAAAAGGATTTGATCCTGCTTTTGTTGGAGTACCTGTCATCTACTGTCAAGAAATGAAGGCTTTGTACTACATTTTGGAGGAGCACTGATGTGAAGATTTGATTGCATTCAGCAACAAGTCATCATATAAGTACTGGATGGAGCTCCACCAACCATCATTCCATCTTCCACTGCTCCACAGCTCAATGCTGGGGGGAGGGCTTTATGCCCCTCTAGTCCACACCTGGCATTAGGCAGCCAATGGTGCCAATGCATTACGCTAGTAGCCCCAGTACAAAATCTAGGAGGCAAACTTCAGGCACCCAACATGTTGTGGCTGATTGACTACATTAGGGGTAGGGGGAGGGGGGGATTATGCAAATTTGGCTTTATTTCGAGCCAGCACTTCAAAATGTAAAAAAAAAATAGTCATCTCAATTATCCACCCTGTCACACTCAGAGCTCTAATGCAGTCGACTGACGTTGGTCAGAGACACAGCCGTCGCCTCGCTATCAAATTAATCACTGTGTAAAAGGTTTAACGATCAGGATTTATCATTAGAATAAACCCGCTCAGCTTTACGCCAGTTCTGCCAGTCCTGCCAGTAAAGTCTATTTACTGTCTCAGCAATTGTGGGACTAATTTGCTCATCACTAGAATTACATACTGAAGCATTCCATATTTCCAAGTGACAAGAGGGCGGAAGTCCACAGCCATGAAGGCGTTACAGCAGACGGCCCTCATTTGCCCTTGGAGGACCATTCAGCCCAGATATTAAACATATTTTGTCCTTTGGAAATTGATTGCAATCAGGAAAACTTGACTATCCTTCTTTTCCCTTTTTTTTAATGTATAAAAAAAATCGCTATGTGTTTTTATCATAACTCAAACACCAATAGCATGCACTCCTGACCTTCATATCAACCCACCTTTTGCATATTTTTGAACAATATATTACCATCCGACATTACCGTCATCACCGTAACAGCCTGCGATTTCTGTAAGGAACTATTTAACCATGTTGTAACCATGGAAACAAAGCCTGACACGAGCAAAGACATTTTAATGCCTGAAAAAGTGAGCAATTTAATCATCCATTCCTCCCGATCATGGAGTACACTGTTAAAAGTAAAATCCGTGAGCAACTTTTGTAGGCTCTTCAGTTTTTTTTTTAAAGCCCTTTTCTTGAAGACTCCTTAAAGTACCTTAAGAGGTTCCTCCATGGTTTCAAATTGAAGAACTTTCAAGAGTGTGTCCTAAAAACCTCCAAGAATGTACCTTAAGAGGTTCCTCAAATGTGCTTTGAAGAACCTTCATGGAACCTTTTTTTTTTGAAGGTTTCTCAAAGCACCTTAAGAGGTTCCTCCACAGTTTCAAAAATCTAAGCTCTTTAAGGAACTTTTGGGGGTTATTCAGTTTGAAAGTGTGGAGGAGCCTCTTAAAGTGCTTTGATGAACCTTAAAGGAACTTTAAAAAAAAAACTTTCTTGAAGGTTCCTTGAAGCACCTTAAGAGGCTTCTCCACAGTTTCAAACTGAAAAACCTTCAAATGTTCCTCAATCTGTTCCTCCTGATAAAAAAGTATAAGCTCCTCAAGGAACCTTTAGGGGTTATTCAGTTTGAAATTGTGAAAGAACCACTTAAGGTGCTTCGGGGAACCTTCACGGAATCTTTTTCTTTAAGGCCTTTTTCTTGAAGATACCTTAGGAGGTTCTTCCACAGTTACAAACTGAAGAACTTTCAAGAAGTCATCTTAAGACCTTCATGGAACCTTTTCTTTATAAAAACCTTTTTTTAAAGGTTCCTCAAAGTACTTTAAGAGGTTCCTCCACAGTTTCAAACTGAAGAACCTCTCAATGTTCCTCAATCTATTCCTCCTGCTCATGAACTACACTGTTAAATGTATAAGCTCCTCAAGGAACCTTCGGTGGTTCTTCAGTTAAAGGTATAAGATCCTTGAGGGCCTTTTGAAGGTTCATCAATTTGGAACTGTGGAGCCCTTAAGATATTTTGAGGCACCTTCAAGAAGAGGTTATAAGAAGAAAGGGGTTCCTTAAAGGTTCCTCAAAGCACCTTAAGAGGTTCCTCCACAGTTTCAAACTGAACCTTCCGAAGGTCCTCAAGGATCTTCTACCTTTAACAGTGGGAAGTTATTCAGCACCAGTACTGTTACAGCAATTTGACATTATTTATATTTTTGGCCTGAAAAATAGGAAAAGTGACATTACTGCAACACGTCATTACCAGCACAAACTGCCTGTGACGGTAATGACACCTGGTGATGGTAAAGACACCTGGTGATGGTAAAGACACCTGGTGATGATAAAGACACCGGGTTACGGTAATGACACCTGGTGACGGTAAAGACACCTGGTGGCGGTAAATCCACCTGGTGACAGTAATGACACCTGGTGATGGTAAAGACACCTGGTTACGGTAATGACACCTGGTGACGGTAAAGACACCTGGTGATGGTAAAGACACCTGGTGACAGTAAATCCACCTGGTGACAGTAATGACACCTGGTGATGGTAAATCCACCTGGCGACAGTAATGACACCTGGTGATGGTAAAGACACCTTGTGACGGTAATGACACCTGGTGATGGTAAAGACACCTGGTGATGGTAAAGACACCTTGTGATGGTAATGATACCTGGTGATGGTAAAGACGCCTGGTGTTGGTAATGACAGGTTTTCAGCTTCAGCCTCAGTATCTGTTTACAGAGTGTGCTGAAGCCCATGGTCATCAGCAAAGAAACATTTTATAAAGACATGTCACAGCAGACGGCCCTCGTTTGCCCTTGGATGACAATTCAGCCCGGATATTATACTGTGTCCTTTAGAAACTGATTACAATCTGGAAAATGGTCGTCTATCCTTCTTTTTTTTTCAAAAGAGGCAAAGGATGAATTGGAAGGTAAATCTCTGCGGCTCTGTTCCATTAGTCTGAGCGCATGATGAGCAGAGGGAGGAAAAATGATGAAACTTTTCCTAAGAACTGTCTCAAATCGCAATTTTCCACTAAATCCCAACCTACTAGGGGAAGCTCACGGCAGATTAGCGCCCCCCCGGATGTGCCGGCAGTCCAATCAAAACGGCAATATTTATTTGCTTAATGCATTTGTTCTCCATGTCTTACACACACCAAGCACGCTCCGTGGCCTGCCGTTAGCTTGGGGGTCCAGAAAGGTCAAGTTTTGAAAATGCGGAAATCGATGGCAGGCTCATTACCAGGCCGGCCTGAAAGTAGCTGATAATGATAAAATCAATTCCAATCCGAAAGCCAGTTCATATTGGCCAGATGCATCTCTTTGATATTATTGAGTTATTGCTAAGTGGCTGAAGTACTGAGTCACAGCAGAGCCATTGTTAAACACACACACACACACACACACACACACTAGGAATAGAGTTACTGAATCACTGCAATAGGAAACACACACACTCTGGAGTGATAATGAGGAAAGGATGAGCAAATGAGAAAAGAGTGCTATCCGGCCACAACAGCAATGGAAAATGGTCTGCTAACGACAGCTTGTGTATACTAATGCTACAACTGACCCCAGTGTAAAGAATTTTAGCACAAGTCACAGATTTCTCCACATACAGAGATAAATTAGCATCATTAACACAGATAAACTATATAAAGTAACTATATATATATATATATATATATATATATATATATATATATATATATATATACTAAGTGTTTTCAAAGCTTAAAGCTATTCATTCCTGTATTCTCAAGCCGCCGCCCACAGGCCCAAATAAGGACTTCCCCCTCGTTTACGTTCATGTGTGTTTGGTTCGGTTGTTCGTGTTCATTGTTTTGTTCATGAGCTTCACCTGGGACTGGGAGGATATTTAAGGAGCCTCGACACCACTATTCTGCACTGAGAATTGTACGTACTGGAGCTCAGGATTCACCCACGTTCAGGAGTCAGTCTATGCTCAAGGTACCCACGCTCTCAGCAACGCGCTGCAGTTCCAGGTTTGGTAGGCTTTGCCGTTTGGTATAGCGGCTGGTTCCCCAGCCCCCCCTCGTTTTGTTATCGAGCGTAGCGTCCCAGGTTCTGTTCTGTTCGCCATTTCATTTGTCAGGTTTGAGTTTTTTTGTTTATCACTGTTGGTCACTGTTGGTCACTTGCCCCCTTCTGTCTATCTGCTTTTGTTAATAAATCTGCTTTGAAACCTTCTCTGCGAGTATTCATCCCATCTTGGTCTTGCCTAACACGCCATGACAGTAACCACCAATTTCACGCCATTATCTTCTGTCACCAAAACTTTATACATTTTGAATATATATATATATATATATATATATATATATATATATATATATAATGTAATTATTCTTTTTATTATTGTATTATTATTTCAATTATTTTGAAGATGTTTGTGCCTTTTTACAAAAGTATGATTTATTTAAAATAAACATAAAATAAATAGTACAAATTATTTGTGTGCATCACTCAGTTTGACTTACCACCTTGTTACACTAACTAAGAGGAAGTGACATCATATGAGTCTTTGGGCAGCCAGGGACCACAGAACAGTACTAATGTTCTTTTACATTCTTTATTTATTGGTAATTCATGTTAGACATGTCCTTTAAGCTTAACCTTACCACCCTGTCACACAGAATAGATTACTTTTTTTTACAGTATTAGAGGAAACAAAAAATTAAAGTTGCTCTTTTTTTGGATATAAAATTAGAAATTTAATAAAAATCTGTAAATTTGCGGCACATTTCTTTGAACATTTTATTTGAAAGCTATCTCCAAAACTCAACATCTAGTTTCAGTAAGAATTCTCTCCATGGGAGAGAACTTTCCAATAAATGGACCCTTGTAACCCACTGCCCCTGTATAACAACAACAGATTGAATTGTCAAATCAGCTTATGAATGCAGAGAGCGTCTCAATCAAACACAACAGCGCTGCTGCGTTCGGCATGTGCATTCCAACAAAGTCAGACAGACATATTGCGAGATGCCTCGCAAGCTTTGTTTCATAACCAATGCAATATCCTAATACTAATAATAAATAATAAATCTAGGATTAAATCATAATCTTAAATCCTAATACTTTAAAAATATCAAATGTTTGGGGTGCTTTCCCTTCTTTAATAATATGGTTTAGTGATTACAGTGCAGCTGTGCTCTATATGATTTGTTTTAGACGTATTTATTCATGCACATGCCTCAGAATGAAGAGCCATATTTATCTTTGCTGTGTTGAATAATGAGAGTTCAGTACATGTGAGGGATAAACCGTGAACCTCAAACACTGCCAGAACTGTAAAACAGGCCAATTCCAAAACCCCAAAACTGTTACATCACAGTCTTGACTTTTAATATGCATTTTTTATGCAACATTTACACAAACCCTGACCACTAGAGGAAATGTAAGGCTAAATGCAGTAGCTACTATGAAGGCTGAAAATGCTAAAGCTATTGGTAGCTATCCAACCGGAGGAAGCGCAAGCCAATTAAATAAACAAATAATAAAAAAAAGCAATTCTTGCTAGATGTCTGAAACCAATTCTAGGAAATGCTAAGCTAGGCTACACTATATAATGCTGCAAGGTTACCATGGGTCATCATGGTGATATAAACCAGCCAATGAAAGCAGAGAAAATTGTTTTTCCCCAAAAACCTTCTGTAAATAAGGAAAATGGGGGTAAATAAGCTTGTAAAATTGCATCAAATAAAATAATAAAATAATGAAATACTAAGGGTTTACCTAAATAATTATGACTTTTATTCTCCAAACTATAATAAAACATTTTGTTTTAAGTTTTATTTGTGCCTGAAGGCGATATACACACCTGGAATATTTGAATACTAATTAGCACTGTCATCCCAACAAGGAGATGTTTACCTTGTTAAATATTATGAGTATTTTTTTAGATACATTTGGTACTGTATCTTACATTTCCAGTAGACAATTTTGGTTGTTTCAAGCCAAAATGTTGTTTCATAAAATAATGAATATTTAAAAAATATATATATATTATATTTAATATTATTTATTATTTATTTTATTAGTTAGTAGATCAACTACTCAAACAATTACTTAAACAAACAATAACAATAACAAAATATATATATAATTTAATAAGTTTAATAACTTTTTTCTCAATTCCACACATTAAATACTTTTATATTTTATAAATTTGTACTTAATCATAATAACATTTCTAAAACATATTCAATATTTTGACTGCACTGTACAATTCTCCAACAGATCAGCTAAAAACAATTTAGTAAGAATAATGTTAGGTCGGCATTATTTTCAGTGTAAATGTATATTATTTTTTTACTGTCACAGATGTTCATCAGACATTGTTTTCCTCTTAATCTAAAAGTTATTCCAAACTAACAGTAAAACCGTCCTCATTCGTATTGAAACCTAGGTGTCCTCATTCTTGCACCGGCAACAGTATTCTTACATTACAAATGATAAGTGTGGAAAATCTGTGTGAAAGCAGAACCCTGCCATTTCCATGTGCGACAGGATGGGGTTAGCGAAAGCCTCATCAGGTCGGCCTGATTGCGAGGAGTTAATTAATTTGGGAGCTGAGGGAGGCCTACGCATGATTAATGGAACGTGTGGCGGAGGCGTGTGGAGCAAAGCTAGCCAGACCCGCTACCAGAGGAGATAAATCACCACGACACTGCGGCGTGACGCACAGGTCCTAAATGTGCCTCAGACCTGCCTATGACCCGGCCTTTAATGAGACGGAGGGGAGTCATTAGCATTTTGGAGTAGGTGCTGGATGTTCATATGTGGCACAACACTGCACTGAACAGACCACAAGCACTGAAGGTACCTGATTCACACATGTGCATTAAATCGCTGCTGTTGAGAATGCGCTACGTGTCCAAATGTTTGTGGACACCCTTTCTAATGAATGCAGCTGCTTTAAATTGTCTCCATTGCTGACACAGATGTGGAAAATCAACACAAGAAGAAGCACTGCCAATAGAATAGGACTCTCTGGAGCAGACAAACATATATGAACCTGCCTAATAATGCCAAGCGTGGGCTAGAGGGGTATAAAGCCCCCCAGCTTTGAGCTGTGGAGCAGTGGAAGGACTGCAGTGTTTGGAATAACGGTTGGGGTGGTGATCCTCCGACATCCTGACTTCACTAACGCCGAATACAATCAAATCCTCACAGCAGTGCTCCTCCAAAATCTAGTAGAAAGCCTTCTTCTTCCCCGGACAGTAGAAACAGCAGAAAGCAGGAAGACATTTCGGAAGAAGCAGTGAACGAGCAGGTGTCCCAATACTTTTGTCCATATAGTGTATTATTATTTACACATCTACACGTGTGGATCTAATCTCCAGCTAATTAAGTGCATCCTCGGCGATGCTGCCAGTGGAAATCCAGCTAATGTACTCGTCCAGCTGTGTGAGAAACAGATCGTGGCAGTGGAGCACCAAGCAGTGTCCTGAAGGCATGACTGAAGCCTGTGTACTGAAGTGTGTGTGTGTAAAATGCAAGCAGCTGCCTTTGTATGACTGTGAGCATGTGTGCGAGTAAGATAGCATGAGCTGAGTCAGTCACTGAATGGCTGGGGAGAGACAGACTTGCAGACTTGCCATATAAAAAAAAAAAAAGTAAATAAATAAAAAATGATATGACAACTACATTCCTTTTTTTTGCGTAGCTTGATATAAGCAGCGTGTCAAAGGACTGTCCAAGAAAAAAAAAAAAAAAACACGCACAACTGCTTATCAAAGTCTGCAAGCGATAGCGAAGTGAAAGCAGTCAGGAATGAGTCTGGAGGCAGCTCCGCTTCCACTGTCACACTCACTGTGTCAGCGCTGAAATATATATGAAGTCGTAGCGTCTTGATTAAAATATGCATGAGGGAGTGATGGCCTAGGACTGAATAACTTCATTATGCCAAAGCTCAACCATAAACCTCGACAGCATTTGCTCTGGAGGGTGTAGGGGGGGGTTGAGGTTTCACCCATATGCATGATACGCTCCAAAGGAGCCTGACTACAGAGTAGAAAGAGCGAAAAGAAAAAAGGAAACACATGGTGAAGAGCACAAATGGATAGGCCTCAGGTCTCCCAGTGATTTATGATCCACCGTCCTCTCGCCTTTTAACCCCGTAACCCTCCAAGGCTTATCACACGCTAAGGTGTATTACTCAGTAACTACAGGGACGGCAAACTGGTGCTAGTAGAGGTGTGTAATATCAATAGGCTTTTTAAGGGGTTAACCCTTTGAGGCACACCCATGAATGATTTCCTGTGATTTCCTTTTTAGGTCAGTGAAAGGTCATTTCTGAGGTGGTCACTTCCAAATGTCATTCATTTCATTAATGCTCATTTATATTTACATGTATGGTAGTGAGCTGATACTCTTATCCAGAGCCACTTGCAGGGTTACTTGCAGGGTTACAGAGGTGGGCCAATATAGTGTTGGGAGTCTTGCCCAAGGACTTTTTGGGGTATTATTGGTGACCCAGACTGAGAATCGAACCCTGGTCTTGCACATGGTGTTAAGGAATTGCATATCTTAATATCAGAGTAATTATTTAAACCCCTGAGAAACCCCTAAAAAAGCTGGAATGTCAGATTTCCCAACCGAGATCCAAGTAGAAAACTCCTCCACAGATCAGATTGCCTAATCAGAAAGTCAGGAGAGCCTCACCAACGCTCACCGAGTGCAAAATCAAAGATGGCCGCACCGCACACCAATGGCAGTAAAAGCAGTAGTGCTATTCAGTTTATTAGCACTTCTGTCTAGCGCTTTGTGTCTTGTTAAATCAGTCGTACATACGGTTTTGTCCAACGTCTATCTGTAGTCTTGTTTCCATGATGATTGGATGCGGTATATACCGTATAATGCGTTGAAATCAACTGGTATGGCTAACAATGCTAACCTGGGACAATGCTAACAGTGCTAACCTGGGACAATGCTAACAGTGCTAACCTGAGACAATGCTAACAGTGCTAACCTGGGACAATGTTAACAGTGCTAACCTGGGATAATGCTAACAGGGCTAACCTGTAACAGTGTTACTTATGAGGTTTTTGATACTGTATGAGTTCTAGTGCTGGAGGGTGCTGGTGTCCAGCACAAGTCCCTGCTCAAACACTCCTGGTTCAACACACACACACACACACACACACACATACACATACACAAAGAAACACACACACACACACACACACACACACACATATATATATATATATATATATATATATATATATATATATATACACACACATACAGAGTATTCAGAGCATTTGTACTGGTGTATTCATTCAGTTATTATTGACACAGTGTAGCAGCTACAGGGCTCAAAAATGGAGATACATGGTTTTCATTGACCAATTCAATTAAATATTCAATTATATATATATACCACTGCTGTCCAATAGTATGATTAACATTAAATGTATATATATATATATATATTGTCTGGTGTCTAATGTCTTTATGTCTGCACATTTATGAACTTTATGTTTCTGTACTGTATTGCTGCTGCATCGTTGACCCATGATGGAATGACAATAAAAGCCTCTTGACTTGCACTGACTTGTAAGTTGTTTGAAATATGTATGATATATATGATTAGGTGCAACACTGGTAGCTTAGCACTCTAAGGTTAGATTTCCCATATGGGCACTGGTAAAAATGAGGGTCTCACTTTATACTACGCATCTCCAAAAACTGTCTGATTACACATTATTAACCCACGCACCACAAACAGTAGAACTACCATTGGTTTATCCGCTGTTAAAGACGGACTACAGTAGTACAGCATGTAATGTGTGATAACTTCAGCTATGACACTTGTGTATGTCAATAGGTCGTAACAGCATACCCTCTCTATTGCAGTAATACATGTGTAATAAGATGAGGGCAAATGTGTATTATATAAACTGCTGCTTTTCCTATTACAGCTATTGAGTTATGTTGGTGTAATTACATGAGTCAAGACTGAAGCTGATTAACATGCTGTAATACAACACCAGTAGTCGCTACACTGTAATTGCATGTATCGTTAATATGCATACATTGAATATAAATTGGGACCAAAATGATCATGAAATGGTGCATTTGTATTGTTCTTGACCATGTTCTGACACTAAGGCCTAGACCCAATGGCCAGCAAAAAAAAAATGGACAACTCTGTTGACGCTAAAACCAGAAGTATCAGCCAGTTTCCGGCCAGTCTTAGCAGCCAGTATTAAGCCTGGTACCTGAATACTGACTGTGGCTTAGTGGTTTAGTCCATGTTTATTTATAACAGTGTGTCACACAGTGTTGCAAACAACATAAGCCAGTCTATTAGAGATTACTGAACAACTCCACAATGTTTGAGGTGAGTATGTTTACACAGTTACACATGCAGTTAGCTCCATGCTGACTGCTTATTCAATTACTTTGAGTTAGCTACATTAGTCTGGTAACTCAAGCTCAGCACAGAACTACAGAAGCTCATTTCAGAGACTAAACATGTCTTGGCTGAGATTTTGGATTGAGTGATTGCTTTGAACCTGCTTGAACACAGTGAGCTGTATTGTAGTCAAGGAGCTCAGACCTTAACAAAGTCATATTGCTGAGGACATCATGCACTGGAGAACAGCGGCAATCTCATAAACTGATAATGCAGATTCAGCAAAAAATCAATTACATTAAGCAATTGGAGGATAGCTCTATTCATGCAGGAACGCTGCTCTGGAATGGGAAGTGAAAATACAGTAGTATTCACCTTCTCATGATCTTTCTCTCCAGGGTATAGACAAATAGACCCCTGCCCCCCCCAAAAAAACTTCAATTCAGTTGTCTATTAGATGTTCAGGATGGCACTAGGGATGGCTGCCTGGGTGTGCTGCTGCTGTGTTGACAGTTGTCTCAAACTATATTAATGGAAAGAAAGTGCAGTTGCTGAACTTCAAGGAGAAGGTTTCCTCAGGAATTAGTCTGGAGTGTATTCCCAAACCATCAGACATGTTTGTAAAGTATCACAATGGAAGCTCTGGCCCTCCTTGACCTGGCAAGAAGGTGCAGGTGTGGCTGGTGCATGACCTTCCTGCCCTATCCTGGCAATCCCATCCCATCCCATTCCATCTCTGCTTATCTGACCACCAATGAACACCAGAACATTAAAAGCTCTTCAGAGGACACTAGAAACACTAGAAAAGCTCCAGATTTGGTCTTACCATCCACTCTAAATCATTGCTAATCATCAACTAGCTCCAATTTTTACAGATATCTTTAACAAATCTAGCCCCCTTGAAGGCTATTCCAGAGCCTCTGCTACCCCCCCCCACCGCCCCCTGCACCCATCAAACTTAGCCCTGCACTTCAACACACTAAATCACCTCAACAAACCAGAGATATCTGCCAGAATTCTGTTAGTGGAGTTCAGGTCAAGTCAAGTGGGTTTTAACACCATTGTGCCAGAGCTTCTGCAGGTCAAACTGTCCAAGTTATCAGTGCCAGATCCCATATTCCAGTGAATTCCAGGGTTTTTCTGACCAACAAGAGGCAGCAGGTGCAGCTAGGAAAACACTGGTTGTCACTGTGCAGTCCTGGACACCCCCCCCCCCCCAATCCAGTGGTGTGAACAGGGAGGGGAGCACAGCCTCCATAGGCAGGAGACCACATCAGAGGTTGTTCTTCCTGACGAATCTGAAGAAATTTAATCTGCCACAGGCCCTGACGACCCAGTTCTGCATATTAATGAGTGAGGTCATGCCCACATCATCCATAAACAACTAGTTTGGAAAGTCCACCTAACCAGATCGAGCCAAATCCCAGCACATAATCAGGAGAGGAGAATCATCAGATGTTTTCAGCCAATGCTTCTGGACATATTATTCAGCAGGATCATGAAGCGCACTAGCAAGATTACAGCTGACCCCTCTCACTTTGGACATCCTCTTTTCTAACCACTTCCCTGTAGTAGAACACTTAGGTCTATAAAAAGCCAGACATGTCAAAGCTGTGGCACTCATCAATCACAGTAGACCTATTGCACTATGCATAGAACTTTACACCCCCTTACTGTGAACTTTACACCCCCTTACTGTGGCCAGGAACTTACAAACAACTTTTCTGATGGAAATTTTAGAAACCACTATTACTGTGGTCTAGAACTTTACAAACCTCCTATAGTGTGGCCCAGGACTACCATAGCCCAGTATGTTATGAATTAATTTTACTGTGGCTAAGAGCTGTACACATACCCCTTTCTGTGGCCCAAACGTTTACACGCCCTCCTTACTGCAGCTCGGAACTTTACAAACTCCTTTTACTATGGCCCATACATTTGCAAAACCGTTTTACTATGGCCAGAACTTTAGAAACCGCCTATAGTGTGGCCCAGGAGTACCATGGCACAGTATGTTATAAACTCCTTACCCTGGCCCAGAACTTTACAAACCCTCCTTACTGTTTGCCAGATGTTTACAAACTCTCCTTACACTAACCAAGAAGTTTACAAACCCTGGCCCAAAACTTTACAAATCCTCTTTACTGTTTCAGAGACATTTAGAAACTCTCCTTACACTGGCCCAGAAGTTTACAAACCCTCCTTACCCTGGCCAAGAACTTTACAAATCCTCTTTACTGTTTCACAGACATTTACAAACTCTCCTTTTCCTAGAAGTTTGCAACCCATCTTTACTGTTGCCCAGAACATTACAAATCCTCCTTACGTTGGCCCATAACTTTACAACTTTACAATCCTTGTTACTGTGGCCCAGAACTTTACAAATGTTTCTTACTGTTACCCAGAACATTACAAACCATCCTTACAGTGGCCCAGAACTTCACAACTTTACAAATCTTCGTTACTGTGGCCTAGAACTTTACAAACGTTCCTTACTGTGGCCCATAACTTTACAACCCTTCTTCACCCTGGCCTAGAACTTTACAAACTCTCCTGTGGCCCAGAACTTTACAAACTTTCTTCACTGTTGCCCATAATCTTACAAACTCTCCTGACTCTGGCCTAAAACTTTACAAACCCTCTTGACCCTGGCCTAGAACTTTACAAACTCTCCTTACCCTGGCCCAGAACTTTACAGTAGCTTTTTAAGTAGTTTTTTTTAAAGATTTGCTCGTGTAGTATTTACTTTTACTTACTATTTGCATTTGATCATCCTCCCTTAGCTATATCTAATGTGGTTATGAATACTTGTCTGTGTTTGTATCTTGTAGCCTGTTTATTATGTTACATGTGTAACACTCACCTAGACAAGCTCTTCGTATGTGTAACATATTCTGCCAAAAGAAAGGGATTCTGATTCTGATGAATTTCCAGACGTACACTTTCTTTGTATATTGGATTTGCTTGCTGCGGAATGACCAGGGGCTACTTTTATTTATTTATTTTCAACTTCCCCTGCCTTAAGGAGCTTATTATCAGTATCCATCCATAGCCTCAGAGCCGTCCACCACGGTATTAGTGCTTAGCCAGCCAAGTGCTGACAGAACCAACAACAGAGCTGAGAGTAAATCTAAAGCCTGAAAGCTGCAGCCGGCCCTGAAAATAGCCAAAGATTTATAGATTATATTTTAAGTAGGATTTGTATTTTGCTGCTTTTCATAGATACGCATGTGGCTTCTTTTTTATTACGGATGCTATTTAACCAATAACTGACATTTGTTGAACCAATAATATGGAAATCATAATTAATACTTGACCTACTATGTCCCAGCTTCAAATGCCTTCTACTAGTGTGAGGTTGAACAAGCTTTCCAGAAAGCTGGTATTAAAATAAAGTAACGTCGGAGAGAGATAGGTGGAGAGGGCAGAGCTAATCTAGCATTCAGGTTCACTATTGGTTTTTCCAGACAAATTCTGCTGCTGCCATTGTTTTGTTTTGGGGGAAAGAATGTGCTCCATCAACAAACTTCCTACCTTTATAGCATCTATTGGTGTAGATTGGACCGAAAAGTCTATTAGTAAAGACAGTGGTTCTATGTAGATTTTTATGCCAATTCAAAGGTACCCTATTAATTAGATAGTTTGCAGAATTTCATGAAAAGAACATCTTTCCAACTGTTAAGTATAGAGAAGGATCAATTATGCTTTGGGTTTGTGTTGCAGCCAGTGGCAGCCAGCTAATTCTGGAGGCTAACATCAAACATCTGTAAAAAAAAAAAAAAAAAAAGATGAAGATGAAATAAGGATGACTTCTACAGCGGGATAATGATCCGAAATACTCCTCAAAATCCACAATAGACTGTCCCAAGAGGTGCAAGCTGAAGAATTTTGCATGACACTCACAGTCTGCTGACCTTAACATCCTCGAAAATCTGTGAATAGAACCTCAAAAGAGCAGAGTGGCAAGACAATTCCAGAATCTCACGGATCTAGAAGCCATTAGCAGAAGCACTATACCTTTTGGAAATCAGGTCATCTTCAATTCACCTCACTATTCACAGTAACATAAATCTTGCTGGGGTGCCCAAACTTTTGCATGCCACTGTATAGGTGTACAATTAGAGACTGTAGTCCATCTGTCACTGCACAGTTAATTAGCCTCCCTCTATCCCACCCCATTGATAATTGGTCAGTTTAGGTGGTGGTGGTCCATTTTCAGCACAGCGGTGCCACTGACCTACATGGTTGAGCGAGTGGCACTGGTTCAGGTGTACATCACGCGCAGTGGTGGTGCTGGGGGTTTTAGTCACATGTCAGGTTGAGAGCGGCCTAAAAATCTCCTGCCAAGAGCTGCTGGTCAGAAAGTGACCTTTGGTGAAATGTCCGTGCAGGGCCACAGCTGTACAGACACTGTCACACTGGGCATCTGAGTTCAACTTTGGTGAACTTTGACACACAAATTTGCATCACCAGTAGCATACCTGCTCTGGCATAAATATGCTTACTTCGGAATTTCATTGTTTGTGGTAAATATGCTAGCTAGCATACTAGCACCTCAGCTAACTGATCGATTAGCAAGCCAGGTTCAAAACACATGCGTCCACCACCAATAGCATACCTGCTCTATTAACATTAGCATTGCAAATGGGACAGTGTTGGCTCAGCAGTTAGAGCGCCGGGCTGTTAATGATAAGGTTGTGGGTTCGATACCCGTGCTCAGCTGCTACTGTTGGGCCATTGAGCAAGGCCCTTCACCCTCTTTTCTGGTGCTGGATTTGCCTGCCCACTGCTCCGGGGGTGTGTGTTCACTACCACTGATGGGTTAAATGCGGAGGACACATTTTGCTGTATATAGTACAAACTGGTGGGGCTATTCTTTGGTTGTAGAAGTTTGTAATAACACTTTCGGACCCTAGGGAATAAGAGGTTTAACACACCAAAGTGGAGGACCATTTTTAGGAGTCAGTGGCCGTTAACAGTGGCTGCTAACAATAACTGTCTAATGTGACCACAGCTTAAAGCTTTTCTAACACAAATGCATTTTTATTTATTATATATATATATATATATATATATATATATATATATATATATATATATTTTTTTTTTTTTTTTTTTTTTTTTTTTTTTACCCTTAATTTAACCAGGTTGCCCCGTTGAGACACAATGATCTCTTCTTCAAGGGAATCCTGGCCAAGACAGCAGCCTAAAACATCAGTTTCAACATTTAAACAAACACAAAAATTCACAATTACACTATAACACTAATCAATACAATCTAATTGGATCTAATAAAGTTGAATAACAAAATTTTCATGCAAAGCAAAAGCAGGAATGATTAGACTGATTCCAGGTTCCTTACAAAATATCTGAATTCAATAAATTCCTCCAGATTAGCATGCAAGTGTGCAGAAGATAATTCCAAGGAATGCTTGCCGAATTCAGTACGAACTTTGGGAACAATAAGCGTATAACAATCATTGGAACGTAAGGAATAAGGACTCTGGGTTCTTGAGATATAACCACATACATATTGAGGGAGTTGGCCTAGGATGGCTTTATATAGCATGCTATTGAATGCTATCACACAGTATTTTATGTGTTTTATGTGTAACCTCTTAAACAGCCGATAGCCCTTGATACTATCACCAGAGAATAGCCCCACCAGTTTGTACAGAAGTCTGTGTAGTTACTGGGTAATAAGCCTTGAGACATTAAGGGGTTAAACTAATATGGCTGCTCTATTCGTAAATGATAAATAAGCTCAGGCTTTTTGTGTAAGCAATGCATTCAAAGCTATGCAGAAGGCCTAATGTACGTTAGTAGAACACGCTTCTGAACTGTGCACAGCTTCCCTGAAACACAATCCTATCAAACAGCCGTACGCTGCTCATATTTGCGGGAAACATTCCCTCTCCCGTCTCCGCCTGACATTCCGAATAAAACCCACACGGTTGTGGCGCAGTTTTGCTCTTTGCTGCTCCACCTAAGCTGTTTGGCGCATCATTTCTTGTTCGCTGCTGTCAGACATAATAAATTCACTGAAATCCCAGCGCGCCCACCATAGCACTTGCTAATTAGCATCTCTTGCTTCCTTGCTCGCTGGTGGATGCTTTGACTCTGAATAATTACTGACATTATGCGTGTTACTTTCATTAAACTTTCAAAGGTTGGGATAACTAGAAATCCCTGTGAAAAATGTTCTTCTTCATTATAAATGGTGATCGTTTATTGTATGTATCAGAAATGATTTTCCAGTTCCTCATAAGCATTTTGTATTTACAAGTTGTGGGCATGAATTGATAATTGCTTTTTTTTTCAGTTTTTGTGTCTCGTGGAGCCGAGGAACGCACTGCTTTAGAATGAGATAAAAGTCGATGAAGGCTCGATGAAGGATGCAGTTTCTGAGCTAGGACCAGAATACAGAACCAGAACACAGGCGCTAAAGATCGGCAGGAGTGTAGAATTGCAGGATTAGTAGCAATATTAGTAGTAGTAGCATTATCAAAGTAGCAGTAGTAGCAGCAGTACTGGTAGCATTAGTAGTAGCAGTTATAGTAGCAGTAGTAGTATTATGGTAGCAGCAGCAGTAGTAGTAGTAGTAGTAGTAGTAATAGTAGTAGTAGTAGCAGTAGCAGTAGCAGTAGTAGCAGTAGTAATAGTAGTAGTATCAGTAGTAGTAGCAGTAGTAGCAGTAGTAGTAGTAGTAATAGTAGTAGTAGTAGCAGCAGTAGTAGTAGTAATAGTAGTAGCAGCAGCAGCAGTAGTAGTAGCAGTAGTAATAGTAGTAGTAACAGCAGGAGTATAGTAGCAGCAGCAGTACTAGTAGTAGTAGTAGCAGTAGTAATAGTAGCAGCAATAGTAGCAGTATTTGTAGCAGCAGTAGTAGCAGCAGCAGTAGTAGTAGGAGTAGCAGTAATAGTAGTAGTAGTAGTAGCAGCAGCAGCAGCAGCAGTATTAGTAGCAGCAGTAGTAGTAGTAGTAGCAGTATTAGTAGCAGCAGTAGTAGTAGTAGTAGCAGTAGCAGCAGTAGTAGCAGTAGTAGCAGTAGTAGTAGCAGTATTTGTAGCAGCAGTAGTAGCAGCAGTAGTAGGAGTAGTAGCAGTAATAGTAGCAATATTAGTAGCAGCAGCAGTAGTAGTAGTAGTAGCAGGAGAAGCAATATTAGTAGTAGTACCAGTATCAAAGTAGCAGTAGTAGCAGTAGTACTAGTAGCATTAGTAGTAGCAGTTATAGTAGTAGTAGTAGTTTTATGGTAGAAGCAGCAGTAGTAGTAGCAGTAGTTTTAGTAGTAGTAGTTTTAGTAGTAGTAGTAGTAGTAGTAACAGTAGTAGTAGTAGTAGTTTTAGTAGTAGTAACAGTAGTAGTAGTAGCAGTAGTAGTGGTAGTAGCAGTAGTAGTAGTAGTAGTTTTAGTAGTAGTAGTATCAGTAGTAGTAGTTTTAGTAGTAGTAGTAGTAGTTTTAGTAGCAGTAGTAGTAGTATCAGTAGTAGTAGTAGTAATAGTAGTAGTCACAGTAGTAGTAGTAGTATCAGTAGTAGTAGTAGTAGTAATAGTAGTATCAGTAGTATCAGTAGTAGTAGTAGTAGTAGAGGATGGTGGTTATGTTCAATTCGGATCACGTCACACTTTTAAAGACTGTTCTCATTATTGCGTTCCACTATGACGCCTAATTCCACATCAAATATTGACCACCCGGCCCAGGGGGGGGTCCCACTGTTTCAAAAGTTCAGTGCAAGTTCATATTGACAGCGCAAATAAAACACTGGCCGTGAAATGTAAATGTTAGACTATCGACTAGGCCTGAAGAGCGTTTGTAAGTGTAGCTCATGCCTCGCTCTCTCTGTGCCACCGCCTTTTGGCCGATGATGACGGATGTGGGTCAGGAAGAAGCTGCAGGAGGTGAACCCTGCTGTTCAAATCTATAACACTCCAGGTAGCAGCGTTACATCTCAAACACCTTGGTTATATTTTGAGACACTCACCCCTCCACACATTGTGGAGTGTTTCTGTGTGCTTCTTTAGGACTGTGGCTAAATGCAGCTGTACAACCCTGACTTGGTTTGGTCAATACTCTAATTTACACAGTTTCCTCAGTAGTCAATCAGCCAAGACTCACTTGGCCCATCCCAGTGCACTATAACCATGCTTCACCTTAAAATACAGCCTTCTCATTAAAATACTTCAAACATCTCATTCATTTTGCATTAATGACATAATCCATCAAACATCTCATGCCTAAAACACCCATTTTCATTAGTCATCCATGATAAATAATGACAACTATACACCAATCAGCCACAACATTAGCACCACTGCCAGGTGAAGTACAATAACATTGATTATCTTCACCTGCCAAGGGGGTGGGACTTACATATTGGACTGCAAGTGAACAGACAGTTCTTGAAGGTGATATTGGATGTTGGAAAAAAATGTCAAGCCTAAGAATCTGAGACACTTTGCCAAGAACCAAACTGTGATGTCCAAGAACACCTCCAGAGTATGCAGTGGTCAGTATCTTCCAAATGTGCTCCAGTATTAGGGTCAGGGGAACGTAAGGCTCAAGGCGGATGCTCATGGAGGCCTCACCTCAGAAACTTACAGGGCCTAAAGGATCTGCTGCAATGTCTGAAAGCGTCCAGACACCAAAGGACACCTTAAAAAGGTATTGTGTGGTCCAAGCCTCAGTGGATCAGAGCTTTTCTGGCAAAACTAAAAGTGAGATAACATTAGGCAGGTGGTTTGCTGTATGATAATCTGCTATTGAGGTGGCTTAAGAAGATTCTGAATCTCAGATTCAGTGTTTATGAGATTTCTGAAGATAGCAGATTATCAAACAGTGCCAGAAACCACATGACCAAGTCTATTAGAGATTACTGAACATCTTCACACAGTCTGAGGAGCATGTATGTGATATAAGCTTCCAGGTACTTGCTAGCTACATTAACCCTAATGCAAAACTAAAGAAACAAAGTTCATACTGATGACTGATCCTGTGCAAATGTGACTTTTGGCCAGAACATTACCTCAACCTTAACATCAGGAACCCAAATATTTTAATAGTCTTTGCTTTATTGTGTTTTTTTTATAATAAAAGCTACATTTTCCATTGTGGTAGTTGATAAATGTCCAAACGGTATCAAATGAGTCATTTGATCCAATATTTAGCATCATTCTGGTGTCATGTGATGCTCATAAACAGCTACACTCACACATACATACACACACACACACCGCCCACTATAAGAAAACATATGCAGCCCCTTACACATACACACACACACATACACACACCACAGACGGACAACAAGCCATTTCTTGCCACTCTACATCCTCAGATGTGCCTATTCATAATGCCCTCCTGCCGTCTCCCCGCAGGAGTGCTGCACCACAGCCTCATGCTCCATTTCCCCAGAAAGGGGGGATTTCATTTGCCCAGGCAACCGGCTACCTGGCAACTACAGATAGCAAAGCTAACCAGACGGAGGTCTCCCGCCGAGCTCATAATAAGTCCAGCACTTGAGCACGCCGGCTGCGGACCCGTACCGTGTGATTTATGGCTTTGACCCCCATCTTTCTATTGGAGGTGTGTGGAGCCCTATGGATTCTTGACTATCTGGCACTGGCTCCAATTTCAGACAACCACTCCTTTATAATCATTTCTAACTGTTGATAGCCAGACAAATCGGACGTTGTTGATCTTCTGTGCAAATAAGTGAATATTTTTTCTACAAGAGACTAAAACAAGTGTTTATTTAGAGCATAAGGCCTTTATTTACCTTTTTCTTGCATTCTTTTTTTTCTAAATTTAATAAATTCGAAAATATTGTTCAAATAAAAAAGTATGTCCATTTTTTGACCTAAAGTGGATTAGGCATTTGTTCTTTATATTGTGACAAAATATCAGACAAATAGGACGTTGTTGATCTTCTGTGCAAATAAGCACAAGAGACTAATACAAGTATTTATTTAGAGCGTAAGGCCTTTACCTTTTTCTTGCATTCTTTATTTTCTAAATTTAATAAATTTTAAAATAAATGTATGCCCATTTTTTTACTTTTTGATCTAATGTGAATCAGGCAGTTGTTTTTTATATTGTGACAAAATATCATAAAAGGACCAACAGAAATCTGCCATTATCCAGTCAGTTAGATTGGACACCCTTGGACAAATAGGACATAGTTGATTTTCTGTGCAAACAAGGGAATAAATCCTTTTTTCAGCACATGTACAGCATAAAGCCTTTATTTACTTTACTTTTTTTAATTAATTTTCAAAATTGTAAAAATTTTAAAAAGCTGCTAAGTTATATCTCCATTTTTGCTGGGGTTCATTTTTTTTTATTTATATATTTTTTGACCTAATATGAATTTGGCAGATGTTCTTTATATTGTGTCAAACTTTCATGAAGCCTGGACCAATAGTAACACTCCAAAATGACACAACAATATAATATGATATATACTATAATAAAAATCTTTTAATAAAAGTTTTAATAAAAATAAACAGCCATTGACTGATTCCATTTAGTCGTTTTGTTTTTCCTCTCCTGTAAAGTTGACATTTTGGAGATACAAGGATTTTGTGCTACAGCGACCACCTCTCTTTATATGTATGTGAACAGTCTAAGTAAGTAAATTACAGTGCTGGTCTTGTGAAAGAGGCTGCAGCATTACAGAAGAGCTGACCGAGCTGAACTAATTCTTCTAGCTTTAGCAGGGGGCCACCCACGGTGGCACAAATCCCACCCCCCTGACACGCCACAGCACTGAAAGACATTGGCACCCCGCTCGGTAATGCACTGTAGTGCTCGTTATTAGCAAAAACATTCCAGGGGCCAAGCATGAATCATTTCCAGGTCGCAAATCCGTCATGAATGGAGCGCTGATAAATGTTTCAGAGCTGCTATAAAAAGTCAAAATAAAGCCACAGCGTCTGGGTTAGCATCGTAAAAATGAGCAGCATGCACATAATGTAGACACGACTATAAAACCCTACAAACCCTGAACAGATACAGTGCTATTCTTACAGCACCCGGGCAAGTCATAAACAGTGACTTCAGCTAAGCATGTGTGATCTCTGACCAGGGCTGGACTTCAGTGGCCTGATCCACTGACAGAATAAAGGGGGCTTTGTTGAATGTGGTTATTCTCCAGCGTTCCTGCGTTTCTTTTATTTTTTCTATCCAATCCAAAGCCACTTTCTGTTGCATCATTCAACAGGTCTCCATCTGGATATGACACTGCCATTGCATCATGTCAGGGACTTGTCTCAACCAGTTCTGCTCCTGAACATTACAAGTCAAAGAACAACCAGAGACACTATTCCTGTCTTTAAGAGACGTTTTTGGGATCTGTTCTCCTGGATGCCCTTCTGATATCCTTGGATGCACAATTTATTTATTTATTTATAAAGAAACCAACTAGTTTTAACCCATTAATGTCCTTAATGCACTTCCTTTGGTGCAGATGTTGTTTAGAAATATGAAAACAATCTCAATTCTGTATAAAAAATTTAATTTACTACTACCAAAGACAACAACAAATAAAAAAAAATGCACTCAATATGCTCAATATGTTCTAAAAATGTTGCTTAGGAATTTTTGGTGGTCAGTATTTCATATTCCTTATTGGTCTAGTAGGCGGTTGTTCTGACATCCAAGGTGGTTGCTCATGTAGGTCATATAGGTGGCTGCTATTGTTTTTTTTTCCAGCACATAGTACACAGCAAATTTGCATTTACATGTGTTCAGGTTCAGGTTAACACTGTAAGTCTTGAGTCACTTACAGCAGCTTTTACGCCGTCCTATTCTAAACCCATAGGCATTAATATGGAGTTCCCCCCCCCCCCCCCCCTTTGCTTTGTTGGTCTGGAGCTCTGCAGTTATCAGAGACCTTTCTGCACTATGCTCTGAGCTCAGCACTTGGCCCTGACCCCGCTCTGTAACTTTACGTGGTCTTGCTGAGCTGCTCTCTGTGGTTCCTCCTAAACGCTTCCACTGTTCAATAATAATACCACTCACAGCTGATGGAGGAAGATCTAGGAGGGAAGGTCTAAATTTCACCAGCTGACTTCTTGTTGTTGGTGCAGCGGTGTCTCCTATTACATACAGAACCACGCTGGAGTTCAGTGAGCTCGTTTTTTCACTAATGTGTGGATGAAAGGCCGACTGCATGGCTTAGGGCTTGATTTTATACATCTGTGGTAACGGGACTCGATGCAACGCCTGAATTGAATGATTATGATGTATCCCAATACTATTCTGGTTGGTTGCTAATGTATCTTAGGTTGTGGTTAGTGCTTCAAATGCTATATCCAGGTGGTTGCAAGGTATATACAATGCTGTGGCCATGGCGTTTAGTATTTGCTGTCATTATTGGTGGTTAATACAGCCGTTAAAGTGTTACTTGTATTTGTATTGAATATGTTTACTGAGGTGCTCCAAGGTAGCTGCTATGATATCTCGCATGGGTGCAAGGGTGCGGTAAAGGTGCTGAGAAGACGACTGACATGGAGGTGATCAAGAAGATCCTGCTAGAGCTGCTGCTTTCAGGACAATGGACTGACCACCTTGTCCAGTTCAGACCTCAACATCATGGGGTCTGAATGCCTTTGGCCTGACTTGGATGGACTTCTAAGACGGAAAGTGAGTCACCTGACAATAATTGGAAAGCTTGCCCAACCTAGCAACTGTTGCTATGACAGTTATGCATTTGTGGGCGGAGCACTGACAGGTCAGTTTTATGCTCCAAAACAAAACACAGACTCCACAGTCATCGCTGAAGAGCCAAACGGTACACATGAGCGGTTGATTAGCTCCATCCTCTCCCTCCCCTCCACCCTGTTCTTGCTATCTTCGCCACACTCTCCTCCAGGAGCTAATTAATAGAAGTGCGGAGCCTGCAGACAGCCCTGCTCCCACTCTACTGCTTACATCCTGCACAGGATTAAAGCAAACAAGAGCACCAGCAGGGCCCACTGGGGATTAACGTGTGAGGCCTGGCTCCCTGCAGCACAGCATCATCTATCCACACACACTCACACTGATGCACACCCACACACACACACACACACATGCTAAGCCTACACACAGCCCTAGGGTTAGCTCCAGCTTACCCAGCCCCGAGTGCCCCCCACCCACACATAGCCATGGGGTGCCTCTACTCCACACAGCAAGCAACCCTAATCCACCTGAATGAAGTCAAGACTGAGCAGGGCTGGAGGCTGGAGGGGTCATCAGAGAGATGGAGAGATGGAGTGATGGGGTTACGATGTGGAGGGGATGAGAAAGTGAAGGTCACGTGGGATAACATGAGCTTAGGTGACAGTATTCCCAGCCTGCCTGGCCCACATCTCATATTTACAGTACACCCACTGGAGCTTCATCAGGTAACCTCTGCTTGGCTGTATGCTTGGCGTGTTATCAGTGTAATGGCATAGAAACCTCTGCAAACTAAAGACTGAGGATTTTGTTGGATGATTTGTTGGATTACATTCAAAAGTTTTATTTAAAAGAGCCCAAACATGGAAAACAGTACATGGAAGTGACAAACCGTGAACCTCAAACCCCGTAATTCCTCATTCAATAGAAAATGTACATTTAAGGCATTTAGCAGACGCTCTTCTCCAGAGCAACTTACAAAAGTGCTTCACTATTTACCCAAGAAGAACCTCAGCTAGTTTGAATAGACTAATAATTCAAAGATCCTCTAAGTTTAGACTCTACTAAACACAAGTCAGTAAGGAGACCATACTACACTTTGCCCAAGGACTCTCAGAAGAGGAGGGTCTTCAGTCTGGGTTTGAAGACAGCGAGCGTTGGACTCTGCTGTTCGGACACCCAGGGGAAGTTCGTTCCACCACTTCGGTGTAGGACAGAAAAAAGTCTGGACGCTCGTCTTCCGTGGATCTTAAAGGATGGCGGGTCGAGCCGAGCCGTACTTGAAGCTGGAAAGGATCTTGGTGCAGATCGGCTTTTGACCATCGCCATCAAATCTGGCAGAACCAAAACAGAGTTGGAAAACAGGCAAATTCCCAAATTTCTGTTATGTAACACTCTTAACTTGTTATATTTACACTCTAAAAATTTACATAAACCCCACCCACTCGAGAAAGCCTTTCGATGCTAAACACAATGGCTACTATGGGAGAATATGGAAGCATGGCTAAAAAACCTAAAAGCTAACCCAGTCAACCACCTAGACAGAGCGTATTATTTTCTTTTTTTTTTTTACAAACCCTCCATAGAAAATAACTGGGTGGGAAGTAGGCTTTCAAAATCCGGGTATCTTTCTCCCCAACCGAAGTCTTACTATTTATAACAAACAACTGAACAGCTACAACACCCAATATATGCATTCTTTGTAACCTTCATCATCCATCCTCATGCTTGCCCACATACACCACTGTGCCTCACATTTGCCTGTTTTTGCTGTAGCACTATTTTGTCAAACATCGCCTACCCCGACATGTCATGCACAATTTTTTTTTAATTTATGACTGGAGAGCCCAGTCCAGGACAGCAAAAATGGCCTCTCTGTCTCCAGTTGGGTAGGATGAACCTCCCCCTCCCCCATCATTTGCAATGCTAGCCAACGCTATTGTTCTCATCCAACAGCTGCTCAATGACACTGCATTAGAGCATTATAGTTTGAAAAGATGCAAATGTCTGATTTCATGTGTCTCAGAGGAAGCACCTGAATGCCTTAACTGCCCCAGTGCTGGTAATGGGGGGGGTTAGCTAGTGGGCAGAAATTAACAATGAGAAAATTTGGGCGTCCTAAGCAGCACAATACCCTAAGCCTTGGCTCTACCATTGGAAGACCATGAGCGATTAGTGACCTTAGTGATGCCACAGCCACCCATGGCCAAGAGTGGATAGGATGGCCATCCCTCTTCCCGTCATTTATGCAATGAAAGAGAGGACAGCAGGTGCTACTTTAGCGTTATCAATTATTGCACTGACCCAAAATCAAGGCTATGGTGCTGGCCGAACAGGAGCACAGCAAGTTTTAATACATTAATGGCAATGCAGCACAAGCCATGAGCCATGAGCTATGATCATAATATAAACACTTCAAGTTCTTAGCCTCTGTAATTAGAGTTCTTTTTAAGAGTGCCACTTGTAAAACATCTCTCGCTTGACGATGTCAAGGTCAGTGCACTACAGGTGCTAAAAAACAATTTCCTATCTCGCCTATTTCTGCTTTCATAAGCACACTCCATGAAAATTACTAAGCATAGTTCAGATGCATTCTCTTAGCTTTAGCTGTGAGGACATATTGAAAGTTGACGGCAGGAGAAATAGGGATATTAAGATTTCAGTTTTTCTTTTTGCTTGGATGGCAAAAATTCAGCCAGACAGTGTTAATGACTGAAATGCTTGAAAACAGATGGATTTTACATATTTTCTCAACTCTTTTACTAGGAAACCTAAACGATTGTGCTCTCCACTAAAAAGTTCAGGTTTTCAATTTCTTAATTAGCTTGGTTCGAGATCAAATTGGCTGCAGTCAATGCATATTTGAAGGCATTAGGCCTTGCATTGCTATACGCTCGACTACAGGTGCAATTCCAGGTCATATTAACTCACTGAAGGTATGATATTCCACAAATATGTATTGTGAGGGACATTTCTTTATAAAACATTTATCCCTGGTATGAAAAAGTAATGAGAAATACAGCCACGGCAATAAAACCCTGAGAAATCTGTAAAGGCTATGGGTTTGTGTGTTTTTTTTTATCTTTCAGAGGGAGCAAGGTTGAGCATATCGAGCAGAGCTTTGTCGGCTGGGGCTGCTGTATCACATGACCACAATAGATGGCCCCTGTCAGTCGTCATTAGCGATCTGCTCCATTTTCCGCTGGCATTAGTGCTGGCTAGCCCACTCATACTCATCCCAGCTCACTACACCCTACACCGGGGCTTTTTTCCCCCGTCTAATAAATGGAGGAAGAGAGTGCTTTAGCAAACACAAGAGAAAAGGCAAGAGAAGGAGATGAAAAAGGATGTAATGACCAGAGCTAAACCTGCAGAGGGCCGAGAGCAGGACGTAATGACATGTCAGATGGAACTGGATGTGGAAATGTTCGAATATTAGCCACTGATGGAGACTGACCCTCTTGATTGGGACAAAATGCTAGCTTGGAGTTTTATTGCTGTGTATTGTATGGCTGATTGACCTTGTGTATAGTATACTGAAATCACAGTATTTTATAATGTCATTATATAAAAATATATCACAATAAAAATCTCAGTTTGGGGTTTTGTTGGGTTACTTGAACATTTTTTTACACCCACGAATATTCCAAAAGGACTGAAATAGGTCAAGATGCTCAAGATAGCTATTATTGGTTGAAAGGCTTAATTTGCATATTAAAGCCTAATGCAATATTATGCTAAATATAACAAAATTAAGTAACAATACATAATTATGCCCTACATTCTGAAAATAAAGTTTCCTTAACTGGTTCTGCAAAATGTGTGGTTCTAGGAACATATGGTTTCTAAAACTGGTCTAGAATCTAAAATCTAGAGTCCAAGGGATAAATAGATAGATAGATAGATAGATAGATAGACAGACAGACAGAAAGACAGACAGATAGACAGGCAGACAGACAGACATATATATATATATATATATATATATATATATATATATATATATATATATATAGATAGATAGATAGATAAATAGATAGATAGATATATAGATAGATAGACAGACAGATAGACAGGCAGACAGACACAGACAGATAGGTAGATATATAGACATATAGATAGATAGATAGATAGATAGACAGACAGACAGACAGATAGATTTGGGTAGGCATATGGGTAGGTAGGTAGATAGATCCTAATCCTGATCCTGATTCAGTTGCCCTGCATGCCGTAGTGTTCCTCCTTCCCCAACACACTCGCTTCACCTCAGGAAGAGCTTGTTAATGAATTCATTAGTTGCATCAGGTGCGCTGGGAGCAGCCGAGGCTCTAAAATGTGCAGGGCAGTGGTACTCCAGGTCCAGGACTGAGAATCACTGTTCAGTGGCACCGCTCCAAAGATCACTTTTGGCACTTTTATTTTTTAATGATATCCCACCTAGTCGTGATTTCTAGCTGCTTTGAGTTCTGCGGCAGAGTCTGGACATGACCAAATCCCTCTTTGGAGAAGGGCAGTGTGAAATTTGTTGGGTTAGGTTGTGTTAATGTGTGCAAAAAGTCTGAGCGACAGCACTGTATCCACTACATCTGCCAGCTTAGAGCCACAAGCACAACTAAACAACCACTTTCTATGTCTGATTTCCTTCTTTGATGCATCACACTACCTCCACCACATTTAACAGGTATGCTGTTTATATCTTGAAATTCTGTGTTAGCTTTACAACAGATATGATGGTCAGCCTTCATGTTCTTCTTGGTTTTTGCCTTCTCCCCCATTTTTTCACCATTTTCCCAGGGGTGTTTTGTATTTGCTCTTAAGTGTGACAAATATGCAAATTCAACTCATGTGCATGTGACATAATACACACCTACAAGGATTACCTTATCCCAAAGCACATTTAGACACCTTTATTAACAGTGCCTGATTCTCTGAATTGAAGTACTAATCCTTTTTCAAAGAGGCTTTTAAGAGAAAACTGCTGACCTTTATCCAATAATAGTCGTTTTGTGAGAATACGATCATTGTTACTGATTCAAGCCTCCTAACTGTCTGCCAGAAAAGAGTCTAATTGCCTACACTATTGTCAAATATGTTAATCGGCCGGATCCATGCTCAGATACGTTTTGCTGTGTTGGCATTTGCATGCGCAGTGTTGACAAAACGATCCATTTCTTTGTTATGCCGGTTAGAGAGGAGCTGTCCGGCACTGAAACGCTGACGCTGAGTCTTGCCTGCCCCTGCCCCGTTGCCTGAATGACTCAGGGAGCTGTCCACAGTGCTGAAAACTGGAGCAAGATTTCAAGCGTGCCTTCGCTTTGAAGTCACATGTTAGTTGCAGTGCTGGCTGCTTTTCCTGGCCATCAGCAAAGCTGACTGTGCCTGACTTGTGTCAGACAGAGTGGCACACAAATCCACGGGGAGAAGCACAGCACCAGCCTAATGGGTCCCTACTCGATTTGTAAAAAAAAAAAAAAAAGTCATAGTCATTGAACTCCACCTCTAGGACTGTAAAAAACTGTAGAAGAGCAGAGTTGTGTTTCATACTTGTCGATGTTATGACTAACTTGGGTAAAGAGAGTGGAGCCGATGGCTTTTGCAGATGTTGTCCAGTCTGCAAAAAGGCGAATTTAATTAGAGCCAATCTCTCCCAAGTAACAGTTGTATAATGAACAAATAGGAAACGGCACAAAGCAATCTCTTTAATGGCTAATATGCAGGCAAGGTCACAGTTCTAGCTTTACAAACGAATCTCTTTGAGTACAGGACTCTAAGAATGACTTCCATGAATTACACGTACGGCCTTTACCTTTACTGTATGATGTAGCCTATTAATAATATGCAGTTTATGATTTATTTACTATTTAATTATATGTCATTCTTACAACATCTTGGTCAAATACTGCTGTTGTTACATATTTATTATTTATTATATTAATTTAAACAAATTCATAGACTCTGGTCATTTGTAACTGGTCAGTTAAAAATGTTTAAAATTATCCATAGATGACTATTTAGATTAATTAAGTGATAAATGGTATATTTTGTTGATAACTGTATATGTAAGGCCAAACAAGGGACCAGGCTTGGGCTGATCAGACCCAAGCTTGCATCCAGATGGCAAACTAGCTACTCTGCCCCCATGGCTCTCCTCTCTTGAGCCACAGCCACGTGAAGCTTTCCCTGCCATGTCGTTGGCACTGCGGATGGCAATTCTCCTCCCCTCTCCCTCGATACCCAGCGTGCTTAGAGCTCTGAACAGAGATTGGATTGCGAAGTCCCTGCAACCAACCTCTGCTGGCAAGCATCTTGCTCTTGAGCCACCTTGCAGACACTGACTTACCAGATCATTATACTTGGAATGACTTGGTTTCCTCTCTAATGCCTTATTCAGGAGGTCTTTTCACAGTACACATGAACCTATCTGCACCATATCTAATGCCTGATGTGGGCTAGAGGGGTATAAAGCCCCCCAGCATTAAGCTGTGGAGCAGTGGAAGAACTGTGTTCTCTGGAATGATGGATGGTTGGTGCTCCATCCAATACATTTGGGATGAGTTGGGGAGTTAGGAATGAGGTGGCGGGAGGATCACACAACATCCCGAACTTACTACTGCTTGTTTGGCAATCAAATCCTCACAGCAATGTCCCTCAAAATCTAGTAAAAGGTAATCCCTGGGGGTCTTCAAGATTTTTTAGACCATTGATTTCAGAAGAAACAATAAATGAGCAGGTGACCCAATAGTTTTGTCCATATAGTGTATGAACCTCAGAAATTACAAAGTGTTATATATAATGCAACTCTACTCAAGATTGCATGCATTTGTCGTATGATGCACCTTAAAAAAATGTGCAATGTATCAATTGTATGATACTATTATTGTATTAATTAATATACTAATTAGTTATATCAAACAACATAGTAGATTATTGATGCTGTAAAAATATATTTTATGTTACATAAATTAGATCATGTGAATCTATTGATCCAGAACATGGTCATGATGCTCACAGGGCACATTTAAACATTTCCATATATGGCTATTTGCATCTCCTGTAGCCTCATTTATGCAAAGGCTAACAGAGTAAGAGATGATATATGAAAGGATGGTGCACTGTAGGTACTGTAGGTGTTTCTGAGAGTAGTAGTTCCTAATAAACTGTCAAGTCATTATTGCTGTCTGAAACATAATTGGGAAAGACTGTCAAAACATGACACAGAAATTAAGGGCTCTCCCACTGAAATTTGCCATCTCAACTAGTCAGCTATGACACTAGGCATAGCTATTGTACTTCTAAGAAAGGCACTTGACCCTATGTCACTCCAGAGGAGCCTCAACACTCCCCTCCTGCTCCTCTTTCCCCAGGAACCATAAGGTTTAAAAAAGCAGAGAAAAAAGTCAATGCTGGCCTCTGAACGACTGAAGGTTAAAGAATAGACTCTGATTTGCTGTTTTTGTACTGAACTCACAGCCAGTCTCAGTTTGCTCTCTCTCATGGTCCAACAGTCAGGGCCGTCAGGCCCTGGAGCAAGCCCTGAGCACTGACTCCAAACTATCCAACAATCTTACAAACAGTGCTCTGACCACACATACCATTTCCAAGCCTTCTGGTGTGTGGATGTAGTCTTCCCAATACACAGTCATTTCCATCAATGACACTCCCCAATATATAGATACACCCTCAAAAAAAATAAGGGGTTTCATAGGGTTCTTTGAGCGATGCCACAGAAGAACCAGTTTTGGCTCCATGAAGAACAAGGCTCTTAAATACTCACATATCTCTTGGATGCATGGTTCTTCTTCGTGGTTCTTCAATAGTATCGCTCAAGACAGGCAGGCATTGGGCTCTGGGGTTCACTGTAATGATGGAGAGGCTACGGACCCAATTGCATCGCTTGAAGAACCCTTTGTAGCAACACTTATGAACACTAATCATAGGCTCATTTATAGCTGCTCAGTAGCATCCCATTCTTTTGCAAATGATTTTCTTTAGATAATATACAATGTGTCTGCGTCCCTAAATCAGTTGATTTTTTTATTTATTTATTTCAGTCCTCTGACTATAAAAAGCAGTCAGCGATTTCCAACCATGTGTTGTTGCATTAATAGCATCATTAGTATGGACTAGAACAGTCAACAAGGCAATAATTCTACACATCTATACTCCCACACATCCTCAACGTTCACATTTCTGGCCTACCCTTCGGCTGTGATACTAATCTAAGTACACAATATGGACAAAAGTATTGGGACACCTACTCAATTGCTAGTTTCTTCTGAAATCAAGGCTTAAAAAGTGCTTATCCTGCTTTTGTTGGAGTAACTGTCTCTGCTGTCCAGGGAAGAAGGCTACTAGATTTGGGAGGAGCATTGCTGTGAGGATTTGAATGCATTCAGCAGCAAGAGCATTTTTAAGGTCAGGATGTTGGATGATCACCACCCCACCTCATCATCCACAACGTCATCCCAACTCATTCCAAAAGTATTAGATGGAGCACCATCCATCATTCAATAGAGCAGAGTCCTCCTTTATATTGGCAGTACAGTGTATTTGCACATCTGTCAGCAGTGTGAGCATTAAAAGATGTGTCCACATTTTTTTTTACCTCACTACCTCACTTGTTATGCTCAGCTGTGCTTTGTTGCTACTGGATGCTTGTTCTCACAGCAGTACAGGTGCGTGTACTGTATATAAATGCATATGTATGAATATATAAAGGCCAGCGTGATGCACAAGTGAATGTTAGCTGTGACACACATGCTGAGAGAAGTCACAACAGCAACAAATAAAAATTCTGTTCTTATCAAACAAATAAAGCCGAGTTCTCTCCTTGAATTCATACACTATAACCCTCCAGCATAAACCTACCCACTTAGAAAGCGTTGTCTCCGGGGCATCACTGACTAAGCCGAATTTCATGTAAATGGGAGTTGTACCTAATTAAGCTGCCACTCAGTATGTGCTGTAGTCGTATTTGTAAATATCTTTGCGAAGAGTATTTGCATGCATATTTTAAAGGAATTTAAACAAAGTGAGCAGCATGAAGCCCTTGCTGAAAAAAAATAAATAAATAAAAAACAGGCCGGTCATGAGGCCACAAGGATTAGAAGAGATGGACTTCAAAAAGCAGGTGCTGAGTTTGGTTGTATGTATGTGGACAAAGCGAGGGATGAAATGTGATAAAGCTCAGTGCTGTATGCATATGTTATATCTATCATATAGACTTGTCTACTCCCTGTGGAGAAGTACCGCCATTAAAATAGCCTTCTCTGGAGTAGGAAAACACAAATCTATTTGTACCATGCCTAATAAATAAGCTCCTGAACACAAATGTGTCACATTGTGTGTTCCTGCAGATGGCGCTGTATGAGGATGATTGGGCTATAAATGGTACAGTGCAGTGAAGTGAAGGAAGGAGTTGTCTCAGGAGATTATAAAGACAATTATAGACAAACATGTTAAAATGTAAAGGTTATAAGATCATCTCCAAGCAGCTTGATGTTCCTGTGACTACAGTTGCTCATATTATTCAGAAATCAAGGTCCATGGAACTGTGGCCGCAGTAGGAAAATTGATGACAAATGAAAGAGATCGATAATATGAATGGAAACAAAAGATCCCAGAAAAACTTCTAAAGAGATTAAAGGTGAACTTCAAGCTCAAGGAACATCAGTGTCAGATCGCACCATCCATCCTTGTTTGAGCCAAAGTGGACGTCATGGGAGATGACCAAGGAAGACACATTGTTGAAAACAAATCATAAAAAAGCCAGACTGGAATTTGCCAAACTACATGTTGACAAGCCCCAAAGCTTCTGGGAGAATGTCCTATGGACAGATGAGACAAAAATGAAACTTTTTGCCAAGGCACATCAGCTCTGTGTTCACAGATGATGAAAAATGAAGCATATCAAGAAAAGAACACTATCTCTATTGTGAAACATGGAGGAGGCTCTGTTATGTTCTGGGGCTGCTTTGCTGCCTCTGGAACGGGGTGTCTTGAATCTTTGCAGGGTACAATGAAATATCAAGAGTATCAAAGGATTCTAGAGAGAAATGTGCTGCCCAGTGTCAGAAAGCTTGGTCTCAGTCGCAGGTCATGGGTCCTGCAACAGAATAATGACTCAAAACAAAGCTAAAAACACGCAAGAATGACTAAGAGGAAAACACTGGCCTATTCTGAAGTGGCCTTCTATAAGCCCTGACCTAAATCCTATTGAGCATCTTTGGAAGGAGCTGAAACATGCCATCTGGAAAAGGCACCCTTCAAACCTGAGACAACTGGAGCAGTTTGCTCATGAGGAGTGGGCCAAAATACCTGCTGAGAGATGCAGAGGTCTTATTGACAGTTACATGAATCAGTTGATTGCAGTGATTGCCTCAAAAGGTTGTGCAACAAAATATTAAGTTAAGGGTACCATCATTTTTATGAGTTTATCTTTTAAAATAATTCTGTTAAAGCATGGTTCAAAATCAATGTCGGATTTTCATTTGTTCATTTTCATAGAATTTCTATTTTTTATTACTTTTGTCAGATTCAAATTATTTATGTGACCATTTTGGATTTTTCTTTCATTAACCGAGGGTACCAACAATTTTAATAATAAGTACACAATGTAGACTACAGATTATTATCTAATTACTTATATTTTATATAAGTAATTAGATAACATAAGCTTATCTATAGTCTACATTTTGTACTTATTATTGTAACTGTCCATATACATAAACCATTCTAAAAAAAACTAAAAACCTAAAAACCCTAGAATATACAACACCTAACATATACAAAGAAATCCTCCGAATACTACAACCACCATCCCCCTTCCAGTGTGGAGACTCTGCTGATAGTAGAACTCCACAGGCTGAAGATTAGTTTTGTTTGAATGCTGTTTACAGTGCAGTAATTACTGCTGCTTGTGTCAACAGATAAGAAATAAAGCGATTTTACTGCCTGATTGCTGTAAACAAATTAACGCCTGCATGTACACAAACGGCACTCCTAAACCAAATGAACACAAATCTGCATGTAAGTGCCTCGTTTGAGATATGAGGTGATGGCTGTGAGCCCTGTGAAAAAGAAAAATTTAAACAATATCCAAAAGCTTCAGTCAGAGAAGCAAATAGGGTTCTGTAAAGTGGTGGGCTTAAAATGGGATTACCTCCAGCTGTATTTTTATGCCCCTCATCCCCCATTTCTCTCACTCCCACACTTTTTTTACACCTCTCAGTGTCTCTGAAGGTCAGTCAGGAAATATCTGCCATGTAGAATAATATATATTTTTTTCTGTCAATTTGTTTTATGTATTGGGCAGTACTGGTCCTGAAAGTTTCATTTAAATGAATTTATATTAATTTGCCAAAATGTAGAAATAAAAAAAATAATAATAATTACCCATTTTATGACAAGTAGATTTTTTCTATTAAAATGAAAGTATGCATAATTACATTTAATAAATGTAAATGATTAACAAATATGTTCAATCAATTGACATGTTTTAATTACTTGAACTCAGTAAAATATACTGAAGGCTGTAGTTTGTTTTAAAATACATGAGCATATGATTTCTAGGAATACTAATGATGTTATGCTATTATGCTAATTTCCATAGAATAGCAACCAAATATTGCTTTGTAATATTACATCAAACCACATTGAACTGATGAACCCAAAACACAAATCATGGTTAAAATAACAAAAGAAAAAAAACCCAAATGTAACCATCAACAAAATGTAACCAACAGAAAAAAAATATAAACTGCTTATGAAATGTATGGAAAAATAACCTAATTAACAGAAATAAATGAAGCAAAAAACTAAATTAAATTAAAAAAATAATTTAAAAATAATAAACTACACTTATGAATATACACATATGAATCAGTATTTGATCTCTTCCTAAACTATGTAATGCCCCACAAAATGAAGTATTCTCCACAGTTACCAGAATGTTTACTTACTTAAAAATATGAGTCAAATATATTTCCATTGGTCTGGACCTACATCTAACCATAAATAAAGGGTTGTTTTTTCCCAAAAGTCAGCATTATACATCTTTCCAACAGCTGGAAAAACCCAACAAAATAGGATTTTGATTCAGCTGCCTGGTAACTAAACAAAGGTATATAATGACAGTGATGTTCAGAATTCCTTTACAGTGTAAATACAACAAAACCCTGCACAGGCCCTGCTATATTGTTACTGATCATGGGATCCATTCAAAAGTCTTCTGGAGTCACATGAAAGTGAGATGAAAGCGCTTCTCTATGAGCCTCTTCACCATTTTGCATGGTCAGGGCTTTGGACAATAGGAGGTGCACTATCCTTTCACTTTGGTCAGGTATAAATGCAAGGTTTAAACCAGGCAGAGTGTGTCAGTCACCAGTTGGAAACAGCTCAGACAACCAAAGCTGCCAAAATGATGGGCAAGGTAAGCAGGACACGTCAACATGGGTCAAATTTTGGAACATAGTTTTGAGATTCTGCTGTTCTCCAAATATAATCATTTATATTCTACCGGTTTATCTTTGACAGATCGTCTTCTACGAGGACAGGAACTTCATGGGACGTTCCTGGGAATGCAGCAGCGACTGCTCCGACATGTCCTCCTACATGAGCCGCTGCCACTCCTTCAGGGTGATGAGCGGCTGCTGGATGGTCTATGACCAGCCCAACTACATGGGCCACCAGTACTTCTTCAGAAAGGGCGAGTACAGTGACTACATGAGCATGTGGGGCTCAAACAACTGGATCAGGTCTTGCCGCATGATCCCCAGGGTAAGACTGCTAGATATGGCATGTGTAAATGTCAGCTTCATTATGATGGAACATAATTCTGAGCCATATGAGAGCTCAACTCTTAATTCTCAACTTACTGCACTTTGTGAATTTTTTTTTTCAAACTTACCAAGAATCATTAGTGGTGCAAACTTTGTTAAACATCATCGCTTTGTCACATTAAAATCTTTTCAAAACATTCATAATTCAATGTCAAAAATTCACATCGATCTTTCTTTCCTCCAACAGTACAGCGGATCCTACAGAATGAGGGCCTACGAGAGGGATAACTACATGGGCCAGATGATGGAGATGACTGACGACTGTGACAACTTCATGGAACGCTACCACTGGTCTCACGGTTGCATGTCCTGCCATGTGATGGACGGCCACTGGCTCATGTACGAGCATCCCAACTACATGGGCAGGATGTGGTACTTCGGACCTGGACACTACAGGAGCTTCAGAGACTATGGCAATATGAGGTTCATGAGCATGAGGCGTATCATGGACTCCTGGTACTAAGAAGTGATCATCAATGTAAAATATCAATCTTTCAATAAAATGTTCAATCACTGAAAAATATGAGATTTTGTGTATATTTATTTTTTGTTTATTTATTACAGAAATCTCCTAGAGAACAATGAGTGTACTAAACCTTAGCCTTTTTACTTTGGGAGAAAACAAGTGATAGGCTTATCAAGCAATGCATCATTGACCAATAAAATACTACTCAATTTAAACTTATTTTCTGTTTTTACCAAATTAAAAAATGCTCTTATCGGAAACTCTGAAACTTTTGCAATGTTGGACATATGTTACTAGATCTTAGCAGAAATCTTTCTAACCTAAAAAAAAGTTTTACCTGCTTTCTCTAAAGCTTTTCCATCCAAGGAAGGAGTTGCTTCAAAATGTATTGAATAATATTATTAGAACTGTTTATTTAAATGTATTTTCTTTTTCTTTTTTTCTAAAGTTTACACAACATATTTACAGAACTGCACAGTAAATGCATCATTTCACAAAACCAAAATTCTGAAAAACTATAAAAATACTATGAAACACATTTTTCTTCACTCTTAGACACATTTACACAATTACATTAATATTTAAAAAATGTTTTTCTCCTATGACTTGTTAAACTTCGATTTTTTTTCAATAATTGCAAGACACATTTTGTGTTCATCTTTTTAAAAACTGTTTAAAACGTATATCAAGGTAAAATGACTAATGACTACACCTCCCTTAGAACAATAGTGTTCCTTAACAATATTTTTACATTCAATACAATTTTCATGCTTTTGTTTCTTAGACCACAGTATGTTATGTCATGCTAATGGACAGAAACTGTAGTTACTGTATTAAAATGAAAATTGCATTATTTTAAGAAATTTGACTTATTTTTTATTAAATTTACCAAAATATCAAATATAATTAAAATCAAAATATCCTAGATTATACAGTACAGTTTAAGTAAAAATGAACATGAAAAAATCAATGACTAATTTTTGATATAAATATACTTATATTATGTTCCATTGTGACAACACTTCAGATATGATGACTCAAGGCATTTTATATAAAAAAAACAAAATGAATACTCATTATAGAATGATTAACTCATTTAGCAATACCATTAAATTTTAGTTAAAACACGATTAGAAGAACCTACTGTAAGCTGTGCATGGAGCTTTCAACAATGGGTTAGTCATTAATGTGTATTTAATCAGTATGTTATTAAAATGCATCTAGAACCTTTCTTTCTGCAGCACAGCTTTCTGTTTTTTATTTAAGTTTGTCTTTGTTTATCAAGGCAACATTTCAATTTTCATTTGCATTCTGCACTGTTCTCTTAGTATTTCCTCTCTTAAGTATGAAAATAATTTAAGACATTAACATTCTAAGACCTGAACTTTTGCTTGGTGTGCCTTTTTTAATTTCTCCTATTTGGGATTAGTACCGTAGGTACCTAGGTACCTTAGTACCTAACAAGTATAAAAACTAAACTTAGTTTTTGTACAAAAAGTCATTTTTGCAAAAAAAATAAAATAAAATATGTCCTTGAATGAGGCCAAAGAGTCAAAGTTTTAAAAATGTAATTATCATTATCAGAATTATAATGTCCCCCTATGAAGATGCAGGGTCTCAAAAGGAAAAAAAGAGACCACTGTTCCACATAGTATTCTTATTTCCATGACACTTTATACGTATAGAAATTGTTTGCAAGAAAATCTGTAAAAATAATTTAGTTAATGCAAATATTGCTTTTAAAGAAATTGAAAAGGTTAAGAGTTAAACAAATCTTATACATTTCTATTAAATATATTTTTTTAAAGTGACAGCACAAGTCTCACCCCAGTTGACATTTTTGTTAAACATGTTTCAGTCTTTTGTGTCAGTTAATGGTCATTCTATTTATAGATAACCTGTCATAAGCAGTTAGTAAGACACATTTGCATTATTATTTCAAAATCACATACAGTTTTAATAAAAACAATATATTTAAAGGGTGTCAGACCAAAAGACAAACAAAAGTCATACTTTTAGTGGACAAAAACTAGAGAACAAAGTTAATAATATTTTTTAAAAAAAAGAATACGAAAAAAAGGCAAAAACTTACAATGTTGGCGTCATGAATGTCACAAAGGGAGTCAGTAAAATGACTCTAAATGGGATCTATTGACTAAATTCATTTTTTACGTTTTGGTGGGTAAAAAAACTCATGAAATACTTTAGGCTAATCTGAAGGCTCAATTTACAGAGTTGGTCTACGGCAACTGGGCTGTGATGCTAGTCTACAATTAAGCTATAAACATCAATCTGTAGCATCCACTCAAAAGTCATCTGGAGATTGAGTCACATGGAAGACAGATGATAGTACTTTGTTCTCTGAGCCACTCCACTACTCTGCTTGGTCAGGGCTTTGAACAATAGGAGGCGCACTATCCTTTCAATTTGGTCAGGTATAAATGCAAGGGTTAAACCAGGCAGAGCGTGTCAGTCACCAGTTGGAAACAGCTCAGACAACCAAAGCAGCCAAAATGATGGGCAAGGTTAGCAGGACACGTCAACATGGGCCAAATTTTGGAACATAGTTTTGAGATTCTGTTTTTCTCCAAATCTAATCATTTATATTCTACCGGTTATCTTTGACAGATCGTCTTCTACGAGGACAGGAACTTCATGGGACGTTCCTGGGAATGCAGCAGCGACTGCTCCGACATGTCCTCCTACATGAACCGCTGTCACTCCTTCAAAGTGATGAGCGGCTGCTGGATGTTCTACGACCAGCCCAACTACATGGGTCACCAGTACTTCTTCAAGAGGGGCGAGTACAGTGACTACATGAGCATGTGGGGATCAACCAACTGGGTCAGGTCTTGCCGCATGATCCCCAGGGTAAGATTGCGGAATATTAGATTTCTGAAATGGGATAACTTTCAATTCGATTCAGATTACTTTGGAGAAAGACCGCAAATTTCAAAACTATGCTTACGGTATGATTATTTGAATTGGAATACTGATGATTAGGAATACTGTGAATCTCAAATGTCACCATTTTATTAATTTAAAAGGATCTATTGCACTGAATCCACAGTCGGAATATAAATATTAATTACTCTTTTGTAATTGTACCTTTTAAAACGGTACCTTTTTGCAAAAATCTGGACGCATACTTTTTTAAAATGCATTCTTCTATTTAAATGAATCCTAACAATCAAGATGTGATGCTGCAGAATAGCCTCCTTTAGATGAATTTACTGACATATATATTTTCACCCCCACCCCATCTTCACCACCACCAAGACAAATTAAATATAATATACATGAATATAAAATACATTCATAGTTACATTTCATATAATTCATTCTTCCCTCCAACAGTACAGTGGATCCTACAGAATGAGGGTCTACGAGAGGGATAACTACATGGGCCAGATGATGGAGATGACTGACGACTGCGACAACTTCATGGACCGTTACCACTGGTCCAACGGCTGCATGTCCTGCCACGTGATGGACGGACACTGGCTCATGTACGAGCATCCCAACTACATGGGCAGGATGAGGTACTTTGGACCTGGACACTACAGGAGCTTCAGGGACTGGGGCAACATGAGGTTCATGAGCATGAGGCGCGTCATGGACTCCTGGTACTAAGAAGTCATCTAGTGCTACAGAAAAATGTAAAATGTATTTTTTTCAATAAAACATTCAATAACTAAATATTGCCTTTTTGGTTGTATTCTATTTAAGAGAAATAATGCTCCCCAGAGAACAATGTATGTACTAAAAAATGTTTTCCTAATTGTGGAGAAGTGATCACTTACAACACTGTTGACTAGTAAAACAGTACGTTTTAATACATAAAAAATAATAGTATTATTAAAAAAAAAAGTCTCAAATCAAGTCAAGTATTTAAAATAACAGTGCAGGGGTCTCCGACTGCAATCTTCATGAAAACTTTGGTAATAATTTGCAATTTAAGTTAACAAATGTAAGGTTGTCCACAAACAGAGTATATTCTACCACACAAACATTCATTCTTAATATATCATTATCACATTCTGCATGTGAGGACACATGTATGTGGCTTTTACAACAGAAAGAAATACAAACTGAAAAACTGCTCCACTAATTAAACCTTTTCTCAAGCCATTATGTGCAGCAACTGATTGCACAATTAGGCTGTTTGTATTAGCCCACAATACACACACACATGCACACTACACTACTATGTCCAATACTTTCATAACATGAACCCTGTAGACAAAAATGCATGAGAACTAATTAAAAGACCTTAGCATTGTCGCAAATTAGCTTTCATTGTACTGTTTATCTTGGGTATAATTGTGTATGAATCTATAATTATAAGAATTTGGTTGTTTATGTATTTAAAAAAATCAATACACATTTCAAAATGTTTAATTTACCCACTACAGTTATTAATACTTAAGTTAAACAACATACAAGACAACGTGAAGCTGGTGTAAGTGGTGCCTACAACTTTCAACAGTGGGCAATCATTCAGTCACTCAGTTAATCAGTATGTTATTCAAACTCTTCTAAAGCCTCTTAGCTCCACAGCACAGTTAAATTTGACTGATATTAAATGTATATTAATTTAGCAAAGTAAACTACTCTTTTAAGTATGGCTGCATATTTCAAAGTCATTTAAATGTAATATATTTCTGCACTGCTTTCTTACAATCTTCTTTCTTGGTTGGAATCTCTGTTATTTATTTATTTATTTATTTATTTAGATAGTTAGTTAGATATACTTCTGTGTTCAATAATAAAAGTGATCTGGTCTTAAGTATTTAACATTGTTTTATTGTTTGTTTCTTTTGATAAATTATATTGGATAAAATATAATAATAAAAAGTGTGTAACTATTACATTTAAAAGTTAAAATGTTTAAAAAGAATAGTTCTCTGATGTCACAACTTTGTCATTCAATCTGACAGTGCACATGTCACACAGATATTTCAGCCTGTTTAGTTATTGACCAGTTTAGTTATAGATAACCTACAATTAACAGTTAGATAGGTACCTCAGCAAAAATGTTCTAATATTATGTATTTTCACAAACATTTACTTTACTATATATATATATATATAATTTTATATATAATCTTAGTATATTTATTGTATATATATATATATATATATATATATATATATATATATATATATATATATATATATACAATAAATATACTAAGATTATATATAAAATTATGTCGGTAAAGGGAGGAACTGAAATGTCATTGTTTCTGCTGTGGACATGACAATAAACTCTTGAATCTTGAATTTCAAATAAAATATTTAATATAGAGGTATCACACTATAGAATAGCTAAAATCAATGAACCTCTAAATTCAATTATGGGATTTTAGGCTAAATGAGTATTATTATTTTTCAAATGAATAACAAATTAAACAATTTAAAGAAAATGAATGTAAAGTTTTCATTATTGGTCCCCCTGGGGAAACTAAAAACACATTCTGCCTGTAGGAGGGATCCATTCAAAGGTTTTCTAGAGACTGAGTCACATGGATGACAGATGAAAGCACTTTGCTTCTCTGTGGGCCTCTCCACCACTTTGCTTGGTCAGGGCTTTGGACAATAGGAGGTGCACCAGCCTTTCACTTCAGTCAGGTATAAATGCAAGGGTTAAACCAGGCAGAGTGTGTCAGTCACCAGTTGGAAACAGCTCAGACAACCAAAGCTGCCAAAATGATGGGCAAGGTAAGCAGGACACGTCAACATGGGACACGTTTTGGAACATAGTTTTGAGATTCTGCTGTTCTCCAAATCTAATCATGTATATTCTACTGGTTTATTTTTGACAGATCGTCTTTTACGAGGACAGGAACTTCATGGGACGTTCCTGGGAATGCAGCAATGACTGCTCCGACATGTCCTCCTACATGAGCCGCTGCCACTCCTTCAGGGTGATGAGCGGCTGCTGGATGTTCTACGACCAGCCCAACTACATGGGTCACCAGTACTTCTTCAGGAAGGGCGAGTACAGTGACTACATGAGCATGTGGGGCTCAAACAACTGGATCAGGTCTTGCCGCATGATCCCCAGGGTAAGCATCTAGATATTATGTGTAAATAACAATTTAGTGCATTATGAAAGTTTTTAAAACTCAAAGCCTTTTGAATTAAATTTGATTGGATTACTTTAAAATAAGGCTGCAAATATCAAAACTCTTATTGGTTCAATTATTTAAAGAACAATTCCTCACACTGTAAAATCTCAAATTGTAATGAATGATTCATTTAGGAGCAGCTACATTAATTATTTAGTGGTGGAATATATACAATAATGGGATATATACAAAAAAGGGGATGCTAACCTAATTCAGTATCACTATAATCAATGCTGATTAATGTCTACCTTTAGGCTAATATTTGTTGTTTTGGTATCCTCCATATCAAATCAAAATCTTAAAATACAACAAATTATTAATTCATTTTCAAAAATGAATGTCCTTCTTTCTTCCCCCCCAACAGTACAGCGGATCCTACAGAATGAGGGCCTACGAGAGGGATAACTACATGGGCCAGATGATGGAGATGACTGATGACTGCGACAACTTCATGAGCCGCTACCAGTGGTCTCACGGCTGCATGTCCTGCCACGTGATGGACGGCCACTGGCTCATGTACGAGCATCCCAACTACATGGGCAGGATGTGGTACTTCGGACCTGGACACTACAGGAGCTTCAGGGACTATGGCAACATGAGGTTCATGAGCATGAGGCGTATCATGGACTCCTGGTACTAAGAAGTGCTAAAAAATGTTAAATATTTATATATTTTTCAGTACAATGTTCAATAAATGAATGTTCGCTGAATATTGAGTTTGTTTTTATTCCTTCAAATGAAACTTGTAGACATTAAGTGCCCAAAAAATTGTCTTTTTAATTAAAAATGGAGACAAGTAATCATGTAACCACACTGACTCTTTTCTAGTAAAACTCAAATTATAGTAAATAGTAAAAGTCATAAGTTAAATAAAGAAATAATCTCCAGTGAAATACCTTATAATTTTCCCACACAAATCTTGTATCTCTAATAGTTTTTTATTAAAAAGATAATATTTCAATTTTAAAGAACATTTTCATTTACACATGTAAGGTTTTTGCATGACAGTAATGTAACCACACTGACTCTTTCCTAGTAAAACCCAAATTATAGTAAATAGTAAAATTCATAAGTTAAATAAAGAAAGAATCTCCAGTGAAATACCTTATAATTTCCCCACACAAATCTTGTATCTCTAATAGTTTTTTATTAAAAAGATAACATTTCAATTTGAAAGAACATTTTCATTTTCCGATGTAAGGTTTTTGCATGACAGTAAATGGTGTAATAAAAAAATCTAAATTCTTAAATACTATGCAAATTGCCAATTTTGCGAGTCAATGTTTTTACTGCTAGACAGAATTATAGTGTTATTTATTTAATATATAAATAATTATAGTGTTATAATTATTATAGAATTATAGTGTTATTTATTTAATATATAAATAACTATTTTCTATATATATAAATTCTTGAACTTTTTATACTTTTCAATGAAATAATAATTTCAATAAAAGTACATTTTGCTGTCATCTTTTTAAAACAGTTAAAATTTGTCAATTTAAGATGAGTATATCTCCCTCATTACAAGTATTTAGAAAAATGTAATGACCTGTTTTATGTCATAACACATCACATTATTACACAATAAATAATATATATTTTTGTTGTATTACAGAAATAGAAAGTTATACAATGTATATTACAATCCAAGCTAACAATAAAAAAATATATAATATGACTGTAAATAATCATACGCATACTTATTAGTTGTTTCAGTGTGATAACCCTGCAATTGCAATGCCTCAATTATGCATGTTAGTTTATCCACCAAAGTTACCCAGACTTAAGGTAAACAATACTTTGTGAACCTATTGTAATCTGTGCCTTTTGCTTTCAACAGCAGGTAGACTGCTGTCATTCAGTCTATCCTTAATCTATATGTATTAATATTTGTGATTTTTTAAAGTTTTTATGGCAACATTTAAATTCGATCTACTTTTTGCACCATTCTCTTACGATCTACCCCTTATGTGTGGTTCCCAATTAATTTCCCCGCTATATGTCTGTGTCATCTCTTTCCCAGTCATTTCTCTCCCAGTCAAAAATAAAAGTCAGTTCTCGATTTATAATTACTTTATAACAGCTCCTCTTTACACTTTATGCTTATTGTTAGGAAACATTATAATAGTTTACATTTTCAGTAAAAAAGCAGAAATACTTTATGTAATGTACTTCAAGAACAATGAAAGCAGAATAAAAAGTTAACCAATCAGTTAAAAAAATCTATTTTTTTCAGGATTGTTGGTCCTCTGGTGTGACAACACTGTGTGACAGAACAAGCAGATATTTTCGGTAACAAAAAATGAATGTTTTAGTATGTTGTGTAAATTATTACAGACCAGGCTACTAGTAAAACCCTTAGGAGTTAGCAAAAGGTACAGTACCTGCATGCTTTTTCGAACAATTTTGGAATTTATCATTTTAATTTTTAAAAGCTATACAATTCTGGGGTTTCACACTAAAGAACAACAAAAATGTTTCATATAGATGCTTTAAAACCATAATTAGGACCAAATCACAGTTTTAGTTTTAGAGTTAAAATATATTTTTTATAATTTAATAATTTAAGAAAATTTGAAGAGTAAATTTACAGGATTGGTCCCAGACAACTGGGCTGCAACGCTAGCCTGCAAAAAGGTAAAAATACTACACCAGTAAGAGGGATCCATTGATAAGTCTTCTAGAGACTGAGTCACATGGATGAGAGATGAAAGCCCTTTGCTTCTCTATGGGCCTTTGCAACACTCTGCTTGGTCAGGGCTTTGAACAATAGGAGGTGTACTACACTGTCCTATGGTTTCGGTCAGGTATAAATACAAGGGTTAAACCAGGCAGAGTGTGTCAGTCACCAGTTGGAAACAGCTCAGACAACCAAAGCAGCCAAAATGATGGGCAAGGTAAGCAGGACACGTCAACATGGGCAAAATTTTGGAACATAGTTTTGAGATTCTGATGTTCTCCAAATATAATCATTTATATTCTACTGGTTTATCTTGGACAGATCGTCTTCTACGAGGACAGGAACTTCATGGGACGTTCCTGGGAATGCAGCAGCGACTGCCCCGACATGTCCTCCTACATGAACCGCTGCCACTCCTTCAGGGTGATGAGCGGCTGCTGGATGGTCTATGACCAGCCCAACTACATGGGTCACCAGTACTTCTTCAGGAAGGGCGAGTATAGTGACTACATGAGCATGTGGGGCTCAAACAACTGGATCAGGTCTTGCCGCATGATTCCCAGGGTAAGACTGCTACACAAATTTAATTTAAAATGATCTAGAATTTATTTAAATATTTTGCATTTAAAAATCAGCTAAATTTATATGCATTATTATTTCCATCAACAGTATAGTGGCTCCTACAGAGTAAGGGTCTACGAGAGGGATAACTACATGGGTCAGATGATGGAGATGACTGACGACTGTGAATCCTTCATGGAACGCTACCACTGGTCCAATGGCTGTATGTCCTGCCATGTGATGGACGGCCACTGGCTCATGTACGAGCATCCCAACTACATGGGCAGGATGTGGTACTTCGGACCTGGACACTACAGGAGCTTCAGGGACTATGGCAACATGAGGTTTATGAGCATGAGGCGTATCATGGACTCCTGGTACTAAGAAGTCATCTACAGCTCGAAAAATGCACATCTTTTTATTTTTCAATAAAATGTTGAATAACTGAATGTTGGCTGATTAATATCATTTTTTTAAATAAAAGAAAGACTGGCCAGAGAACAATAAGTGATCTAAAAAGCATATAATTATATACTTGTCATTAGACACAGGGACAAGAAATGACCCTACAAAATAACATATTCCTGACTAGTAAAATAGTACTCAAAATTCACAAATATATTTTTTTGAACTAACTAAAAAGAAAGAATCTACTGAAAGTCTTATCTGAAATTTGCAGTTAGACCCATGTTCCACACAACTGTGTTATTTAATTGAAGCTTTTGCTTTGTTGTTTTTTTTATTCCTACAACTATTATTATTATTATTATTATTATTATTATTCATTAAATGATTCCTTCATTCATTTTTTTATGGGGTTGGAGAGTTACCAAGGTAAAATTTGCATGATAGCCATTTCACTTTCCAATCTGTGTATATTTGAGGACTCACAGTTTGGTTATGCTGTGCATAAACATGACACAAAATGAACAAAATCCCATCTACTATCTCTGAACCAACATTAATTAATTGAAAGCATTAGTATCTTTGAATTTATAAACACACCTAACCCAACAAACCTCACACCTGGCAACAAATATATATATATATATATTTGTTTGTTTTTGTTTGTTTTACCATGTATCCCCCATTCACACAATCCAAAGTCCTAAAGCATCGAAAAATTACTTTGTTGTATTTTTCAATTCATCTCACTTCAACACTGAGTGCATAAAACAGGAGAATTCATCATATCATTCTGGATACAACTGGTAAAGTTACTTCAAGGAAAGAGCAAGCCAATTGTTTTAAAGGGTGTGAAGAAAGTTTGTACAACGTGTGAAAAATGTCCAGATGTTTTATCATGTGAATGCTGAGAAAACAAACACATGCTTATAAAAAAGTGAGAAACTCAGCATAAACTGAAAGGCATTATTTACTTATATTCTACTTTATCATTTAGCCACAAAAAATTAACACTTTTGTATCTCTTTGTGGTTCGAATCATTATTATAATCATAATTATATACAGAATCTAACTCAATCAATCTCAGAGTCTAACTTCATTCAAACATATGTCTTTGCCGAACTGCAAAAACCATGTATCTCTCATAGTTAATACTTATTTTTAAGTGGTAGTTGACCATTACATTGTGTTAAACTTAATGAAACTAATCATGAATAGAACAATATGAATACTTCAAAAAGGAAAACAAATATTTTGACCTCCACTGAAAGTGTGGGTAATCTACAAACAGTCAATAGAAACGTGTTTCAACATGATAACACTAGAGTTAAAAGGATTCAATTAGACAAGCATCATAAAACAACAACAATTCAGTAATGAATGATTACCTTACCCACCAATGTTATTAAACTTCATTCACACATGCCTAGGTGAAACTAATGTAAGCTGTGCCTTGTGCTTTCATCAAAGGTTAATCATTTAGTCTCTCAATCAATATGTTACTGAAAATATTCAAAAGCCTCTCAGCTACACAGCACAGCTAAATATGATTGAAAGACAAACTACTTTCATTAAGATATGTGATTGTTTCTTTTTTGTTTGTTTGTTTATTTTTAAAGCAACATTTTAATTTGTATTTTTAAATGATGTGCCCTGAATAATGATCTCCTCTCTTATGACTTCAGCCATGTTAATTTTTATGTAAAATCTCTCTCAGTCATTTCTCTTCCAGGCTCTACAATGAGTAAATGATTTATTATATATTTATAATTTGATCTTATGAAAAATATAAATACATCCAGTGTATAGAGTATATGTACACATATATATATATATACACTCAAAACTTTTCTAGAGACTGAGTCACATGAAAGAGAGATGAAAGCACTTCACTTGTTTATGGGACGCTACGCCACTCTGCTTGGTCAGGGCTTTGGACAATAGGAGGTGCACTCTCCTTTCACTTTGGTCAGGTATAAATGCAAGGGTTAAACCAGGCAGAGTGTGTCAGTCACCAGTTGGAAACAGCTCAGACAACCAAAGCCACCAAAATGATGGGCAAGGTAAGCAGGACACGTCAACATGGGTCAAATTTTGGAACATGGTTTTGAGATTCTGCTGTTCTCCAAAACTAATCATTTATATTCTACTGGTTTATCTTTGACAGATCGTCTTCTACGAGGACAGGAACTTCATGGGACGTTCCTGGGAATGCAGTAATGACTGCTCCGACATGTCCTCCTACATGAGCCGCTGCCACTCCTTCAGGGTGATGAGCGGCTGCTGGATGTTCTACGACCAGCCCAACTACATGGGTCACCAGTACTTCTTCAGGAAGGGCGAGTACAGTGACTACATGAGCATGTGGGGCTCAAACAACTGGGTCAGGTCTTGCCGCATGATCCCCAGGGTAAGTACTTAGATATTACGTGTACATCTCTAAACTAAGAACAATTCGGCTAATTATGTTGATACATAATTAAGAGCATTATGTAAACGCCATGACTTTTCCATGACTTGTCAATTCAGTTTGATCAGACTACTTTGGAATGAGGTTGTAAATATCAAAACTCTTATGGCTTCAGTTATCATTTTTAAGGGAATAATTCAGTATATTGAGAAATTTTACTGGATAAATACTTAATTTAATATCACTGTAGTCTATGAAAGTAATGCTAAAAATAAAAATTCAGTGCCACCTCTAGGCTAATGCATTGACTTGCATTTACCCCATCTTATATCCAAATAAAACCACAGCTTACAATATATTAATTATTTCCATATGATTATTAATGTCATTCTTTCTTTCCTCCAACAGTACAGCGGATCCTACAGAATGAGGGTCTATGAGAGGGATAACTACATGGGCCAGATGATGGAGATGAATGATGACTGTGACAACTTCATGGGCCGCTACCAGTGGTCCCACGGCTGCATGTCTTGCCACGTGATGGACGGTCACTGGCTAATGTACGAGCATCCCAACTATATGGGCAGGATGTGGTACTTCGGACCTGGACACTACAGGAACTTCAGGGACTGGGGCAACATGAGGTTCATGAGCATGAGGCGTGTCATGGACTCCTGGTACTAAGAAGTGTTCATCTGTTTAAAACCTGTCAAAAATATTTTTTTAAATAAAATGTTACTTCATATTGGCTGAACATTGAGTATGAGTTGGGTTTTTTAATGAGACCACCCAGTTTTAAGAAGACTGTCCAGAAAACACTAAGTCCACAAACATTTGTATTCCTACACAATATATATTTTTAAATCTTCTATCTTCTTAATATTCTATCTATCTAATTCATTTTAATCTTCTTTATTTAAAAAACAACTCATTTTTAAAGGTTTTATGCCAAAATGTACAAATTAACTTTCATAGTTTTATAATACTATATTATTTATATTATCTTTATAACCCAATGTATATAAAATTACAATAATTATCTGTAATTAAACATGCAAATAATAATAAGATTTACAGTTCATATTAAACATTTAATTTTTTTCCTTTACAATTTCATGAAAAAAAAAGGGGTCAAATTACCTCCATCTATGGCTGCCAAACTAAGAACGTGAAATTAAAATGAATTAAAATTAAAATTAAAATTAAATTAAAATATTCTTCTTTAAATTCAGTGGAACAATAATACATTTAGGACGTTGTCCAATGTATTGTTCCTGAATACAATGAAATACCTTCAATGAAGTGACAACACTAAAAGTTCTACAGCTTAAATATACATCTTTCCCATTGGCTCCTAGCACCATCGATTTACATACAGGACCTGTCCTCCAGTCATTGACACTCACCGGTGGTGTTGTTTCCCCAGGACTACCTTCTCTTAGGTGTGCTTGTATGGGCAGAAAAAATCCTTACAGACTCTTTACACCCTGGTCACAACCTCTTTCAGCTGCTCTGGTCTGGCAGACGCTACAGAACTATGTCCACTAAGACTGTCAGACACAGGAACAGTTTTTACCCTCACACCATCACCATCCTCATCTACAGGCCATAGATACTACAGATAAACTCTCATCACTCTTATCCTACAGTTACAGCATTACTGCACTATTACTCATTTCATGTTTACAGTGCAGTGGATTTACAATATTTAATCTGTATAGTGTTGCTTACTGCTGTTCTTTGAATAACACTGTAAAGCACAGTGTATAGAAATTTCCTCATAAAGTCTGTGTATACTATGTATACTATTGTTCTACTGTTCTCTGTATATTGTGTATTATGCATTGTCTGTAAATGTTATGTAGCTGTATATTGTTAACACTAGAGAATCACTAACAGCCGGAACAAATTCCTTGTATGTGTGAACATACTTGGCCAATAAACCTGATTCTGATTCTGATGGTATACGTTATGGTTGACTGGTTGGCTTTAAGGCAAGTTGCCTTTAGCTCTGTTGTTGAGGATGACTGTGTACTGGCTGTGTGCAGTCCCATGCTTTCCCAGAATTATTGAAGAATTGTTTGTGTCTAGGGTAAAAAAAAAAGGTATTTCTTTAATGACAATTTCTGTACATGTATTGATTTTTCACTGATTTTAAATCAGGGCATTTGACTTTATTTGTTTATGGTGTAATTAGGGATGGGGACAAGGGATCGGCCATTGCTTAACAGTACATTAGTAATACAAATTCAGTCAGGTGCAATAGTAATTTTATTTATGTTTTAAAGTCAGGTTTGACTTTTTTTTTTAAAGTTTGCATTGTACTCCCTGTCCAATTACACCAGCATACCTGGCACCCAGTGCCATGCTTTGGTCTAATCCCTAAAAATATTTTCTTGCTACCTACCCCACCCCCCCCTTACAAAATCAAGTCTTAGAAATACTTCTTTAGCTACTTCTATTTATCCAACCTCAACATGAAGTGCATGAAACAGGAGAATTCATGAGATCATACAGGCTGTGACCAGTTGAGCTATTTCAAGAAAATAACTGCTTTTGTTCTCTGTTTAAAGAAAGAGAACCTGTTTTGTAAAATTTGTGTAGAACACAATGACTGTAAAAAGCATGGACACCACGGCTCCATTCCCTTCTGTTCTATAGAAATAAAGCCAAAATTGTTCACCATACTGTCAAGTTTCCAACAAGAGTCTGCGAAATAGAGACCAGAGGCAGAGCCAAATACCCCTACTCATTTGGTTGGAGAAGCAATGCAGATTTTTCCACTGGATTCCCTGTTTGTTCTGTAAACTTAATGTTTCAACAGTAAAAGTAGGTTCATGCATTTTATTATGAAACAAATTACATTTCCATCAAAAATTACAGAACTGTAGCTCTGCTGTTTGCTCTATTCGATGCAGACGAACCAAAGCTACTACAATCTATTTTCATCTCTGAGCTGCTGTGAGAGAGTCAGCATGCACCTGTGCTGATTAAAAGGAGGAAAACAGTATTTAGACTCAGTCCAGACCAGAAAATAATTTTGGTGAGAGAGCGCTGACCAAGACTTAGTACAAATACTAACGAAACCCAGCAATAACTCAAGCTGGCTGGTTAACAAATAATTTGATGTTATTTTAGCCATTAGCTATTTTACATCAATATCAGACATACCAGGATAAAAAAACTGCTAAGAACCGCTACAGAGTGTTTGTTAATACCAACAGTCAGGCCCTCGTTATTGCACCCTCCCCCGGGGGGATCTCAAGCCGCCACCCACAGGCCTAAATAAGGACTTCAGTTGCACTTGGTATTGTTTGTGTTCATTGCTGTTCTTTTGTGCTCACTCACAGTTTATTGTCTGCTCATGTGTTTCACCTGGGACTGGGAGTACTTAAGGGGCTCTACTCCTAATATTTGTTGTCGTGAATTGAATCTTCAGGAAATTCCTTGACATTCAACAATTCCTCACGTATTGGTGGCGTGTTTAGGTTGGCAAGAGTTCTGTTCGTAATCAGGAGAATTTGTAGGGCAATTCTAGAGGCAAGCGAGGTACAGTGACTTCCCCTTCATGTTCCTAAGCAACCTTAGTTCTAGGCAGTCTCTGCTAGTTCAGTTTAGGTTGGCCTCGTTTTCTAGTCAGGCTCCCCAGCTACCTCTGGGGTAGCGCAGCTCTGCCCTGATTTTATATCTGCCCTTTCTGCTCAAGCTAGGCTTGAGGCTTTATGTTTAGTCCCTCTTTAAGTTCACCCCCTCGTCATTTTCCCGTTCAGCTCCCAAACTCCTCCCAGTCCCAGGTTCATTGTGTTCGCCCTTTTGGAGTTCACTGTTTTGCCCTCAGTTGCTGCACCTCACTGTTCGTATCCCTTGGTTTTGTATTTGATCTAAGTCAATAAATGATCTTGCTTTGTTCCATCTCTGCAAGTGTTCATCCCTTCTTGTTTGGCCGTACATGCCATGACACCAACAGCATATACGATATGATAAATGACAGTATGATTAACTAGTGTGTTGTCTGACAGCTCGACTTTTATTCAGCTAATAAAAAGAAAGGTCCTATAGATGGTCTGTACCATCCAGGACTGTCAATCACTTCATTACAAAGCGTAACCCTTTTGCAATTTAGTAGAATAAAGGTTTAAAAACTGATCTCTGGGGGAAAATAAAAAAGTACGAATATTAGCACAAGGAAAATAGTTGGAATGAAAGAGAAAAAGGAAAGAGTTTAGAAGAGAAAAATGAGATGGACACTGGGCTGTTTTGTCCAAGAAACATATGGGGATGTGCAAAGTTTCACATCATACTGGAACCATCCAGTTGTCCTTTTTTTTTGCACACTGATTTCCAATACACATTCATTGCTCCTGCAAAAATCTTTTTTTTTCATTATAGTAAAAGGTGTATAGCATAACAAAATAATAATTTAAAAAAGGTTAAAAATAATTTACAAAAAGCTGGAGAGAGATTTCTATTTTCATATATGTATTTTACCTTCATATTGGTTTTCAATATATAACTAGGAATAATATTATATAATTTTTGTTATTTGCATATAGACTTATTGATGTTTTAGATTTTTGTTTCAATAAAAGCAAATTCAATCTTGTTGCCATCTTTTAGAAACTGTTCAAATGAAAACTAATTTAAGATAATTGAGGAAGATATCTCTCAACTGCAATATTCTACTGTTTCTTAAAATATATTTTTAGAGTACAATGAAAATCTAGTTCTTCTACTGTGTACATGTCAAACATGTCAAAATTACATTAAAATAAAGGTCAGATGTTGTTAGTACATTAAAGTGAAAGAAAGTTATTACTTAACTATTTTTTGCTATACTTAAAAAAATGACAATGCTTTGATGCATTTATAAAGACAACATTTTCCATCTGCACCATTATTCTATTATTCTTTAAAATAATGAAATGATAATGTAATCATTACATTTTAGAGCAATAAAAGTGTTCACAGAATAATAAAAAATAATCCAAAATTTTATATTTATTTAGAAGGTTTTCGAAGAGACTTGGTGTGACCACTATGTCCTTTGACCACTGTGTGACCCCTTTGTGAACATTTTTGATTGCAAGAAAAGACAGGACTCAGGTTTTTTTTTCAGTTACTGATAGTGCTATTCATAGATGACCAGTCAGTTAGCAAGAAATATTTGAAAACGTTTATTCAAATATTATAATTTAGAATACAATTACAATTACAATTTTAGTAGTATAGTATATTATAGTATAGTATAGTATTGGTGTGTCACATAAAATAAGTAAAAAAACAACAACAACTAGGCTGCAATGCTAAAAACTAAAAACACTAAAAACACTATGCCATTAAGAGAGATCCATTCAAAAGTCTTCTAGAGACTGAGTCACATGGAAGAGAGATGAAAGCACTTCACATCTCTGTGGGTCACTCCGCCACTTTGCTTGGTCAGGGCTTTGGACAATGGGAGGTGCACCAGCCTTTCACTTCAGTCAGGTATAAATGCAAGGGTTAAACCAGGCAGAGTGTGTCAGTCACCAGTTGGAAACAGCTCAGACAACCAAAGCAGCCAAAATGATGGGCAAGGTAAGCAGGACACGTCAACATGGGCCACATTTTGGAACATAGTTTTGAGATTCTGATGTTCTCCAAATCTAATCATTTATATTCTACCGGTTTATCTTTGACAGATCGTCTTCTACGAGGACAGGAACTTCATGGGACGTTCCTGGGAATGCAGCAATGACTGCTCCGACATGTCCTCCTACATGAGCCGCTGCCACTCCTTCAGGGTGATGAGCGGCTGCTGGATGTTCTACGACCAATCCAACTACATGGGCCACCAGTACTTCTTCAGGAGGGGCGAGTACAATGACTACATGAGCATGTGGGGATGTAACAACTGCATCAGGTCTTGCCGCATGATCCCCAGGGTAAGATTGCTAGATTTTACATGTTTAAATCTCTATCCATAGAACATTTTCAACTGATTTTGATGGGACACAATTAAGGACATTATGAAAGCTCAAGTTTTCATGACTTCCATAAGTCTCAATTTGATTGAATTACTTAATCAATATGAATTGAAATATTTAGTTTTTATTCTTCTGATTAAAAAAAGTCAAATAACTGTATTTGTATTGTGAAAATGTAATATTTAAAATCATTAATATTATTGCAATCCATTAATCCTTAATATATATATATATATAAAATATATATAATATAAAATATATATTTTTTCCCCTAACCATATCAAATTAGAACATTAGTTTACAAAACACTGATAAATCACAAAAAGTCATCTTATTCTTTCTTTCCTCCAACAGTACAGTGGATCCTACAGAATGAGGGCCTACGAGAGGGATAACTACATGGGCCAGATGATGGAGATGACTGACGACTGTGACAACTTCATGAGCCGCTACCAGTGGTCCCATGGCTGCATGTCCTGCCACGTGATGGACGGCCACTGGCTCATGTACGAGCATCCCAACTACATGGGCAGGATGTGGTACTTCGGACCTGGACACTACAGGAGCTTCAGGGACTATGGCAACATGAGGTTCATGAGCATGAGGCGTGTCATGGACTCCTGGTACTAAGAAGTGATCATTATCAGTTTTTCAATAAAATGTTCAATACCTGAATATTGACTGAATATGTTGTTTGTTTTATTCTTTTTAAATGACAAAAAAGACTTCCCAGAAAACACAGAGTGTAACATTTTTGTCTTCCTAATTAGAGACAATACACAATAACTAGTAACAATCAAAAGTTAAGTTTTAATAAAAAATATTTTTGAACAACTTATAATTAAATACTGTAGTATAACCAAGTAAACAGGCTAACTCTGTCCAATGTTTGTATATTTGAGTACTGTTCAAACATTTTATGAAAGAATTAACAAAATCAGATATGAGGTACAGTTTACCAACTACTGTTAAAGGATCCCCAACCAATTAGTAGCTGATACAAAGAAATATTTTTGTGGGCAAACCCGTCAGTTTAGTTGATGTGTTCATTTAACTATTCCTTTTTAAAAAACAGTTTTAAAGTTTTAAAGTTTTAAAATGACAAAAAATAAAATTCTCTTTGCATACTTGCTTGCAATGCATTTTCATATTGACTCAAAGTCATGGCTCCTAACTTTGCCCTTAAGTAACCTGTAAATCACGTGCGAGTCAAATTTTACCTTCATCACTTGTAATTTCCATCTACACTTTTGCAAGGTGGATCATTTTAGATGTACACTACACTACTGAGCCTACAAACGTTTGTATTGTTGCACTCCTTGACACACTTCACAGCCAACCTTTTTTTTATGCTAACTATCCCCCACAATTCAAAGTATAAAAAATATTTCAACACTGAGTGTATAAAACAGGAGAATACATAAGATACTTAGTAAGCAGCTAGCCTGCTTTGTACAAAGTATGTTGTAACATGTAAAAAGTCCAATTGTTTTATAATATGAACTCTGTTAGAAAAGAGTAAGGCTATAACATGGTCACAAATGTCCTTACATTCTACTATTTACCTTACAATTGTGTATAATAAATGATTACATTTTATTTCCAATGTGTATTTTTTTATTTATTCATTCAGTTAGTATATCCAAATTGGCAAAAATCCATGATGAACCAATATAACTAAAAGATATATGACCAATATTAATGCTTCAAAATGACTTAAAATATTTTTTTATTTACTTTTTATCTTTATCATCCTATAAAATTGCCATTTTGGAAATGAAAGGTGTGGCATGACTTCAGCAGGTAGATAAAACAAAATTCTGGAAGTAAATATTTCCATTTAAACATATTTTCATAATGAATGGACCAATGGAAATGCTTCAGAATGACGTTTTTCTCATTTTTTCCTACTGAACAGTTGCCATTTTGGACAAGAAAAGTTTTTGCATGACATTAAACGGTGGAACAATAAATTAAGAAAATAAATATTAAATAATACACAAATAGCTTAAAATTCAGCATACCAAAACTGAAACTGAGACATGTTAAGATCACAAAACACAGATTCCTGTTTATGAAATATTGATATAGACGGTCAATGTAAGTGAGCTTAAAGGGAACACAATATGTTTGGAGCACAAGCATTAAACATTTTTTGTAGTATTAATATACACTAAATTACACATTGTTTTAATATAAACAAACAGCATTGATGTCAATTAAAGACACATTTTCTTGAAGTCACACTGCGTTTCTGAGGGTTTTTAGAGTATTTTTGTAGTATTGTACCATTTAAGCCCACCTTAATATGAATTCTTTAAAATTTGAGCAATCTATATATTTTTGCAGCTGTGCTGTATCTCTAATTGTCACAATGTTCAGAATTGTAGGAAATATGTTGTGACAACGATGTTATTTGGTTAAGATAGAGATAGATATAGATAGATTTACCCTATAACATAAAATAGTAAAAACACATTGCTGTCATTTTAACAACTGCTGATGTAATGTCAGTTTAAGATGAGTGAGGATGATGCCCTCTTAAGGCAATACTTTATTGTTTTTCAGATTTTCATTATCAAATTTTGGCTTTTTTGTTCCTGACGGTGCAGGTAGTGCACAGTGGACATTAAGGTAAACATTCTTATTTCAGCCAGTTTTGTCATTTATTGACATGATATTCATCCATAACCTGCATTTTTATGAAATCAATTGACAGGATATAGTAAATATACAGTGAAAGGAATTATTTAAAAGTCTTCTAGATACTGAGTCTCATGGAAAAGAGATGAAAGCATCTCCAGCAGTGCTTGGTCAGGGCTTTGGACAATAGGAGGTGCACTCTCCTTTCACTTTGGTCAGGTATAAATGCAAGGGTTAAACCAGGCAGAGTGTGTCAGTCACCAGTTGGAAACAGCTCAGACAACCAAAGCAGCCAAAATGATGGGCAAGGTAAGCAGGACACATCAACATGGGTCACAACATGGGTTTGAGATTCTCCTGTTCTCCAAATCTAATAATTTCTATTCTACTGGTTTATCTTTGACAGATCATCTTCTACGAGGAGAGGAACTTCATGGGACGATCCTGGGAGTATGGCAGCGACTGCTCCGACATGTCCTCCTACATGAGCCGCTGCCACTCCTTCAGGGTGATGAGCGGCTGCTGGATGTTCTATGACCAGCCCAACTACATGGGTCACCAGTACTTCTTTAGGAAGGGCGAGTACAGTGACTACATGAGCATGTGGGGATCAACCAACTGGGTCAGGTCTTTCCGTATGATCCCCAGGGTAAGATTTTCATTTAATTATAACATGAACACAATTCAGTGCATTAGGAAAGCTTAGATTTTCATGACTTATCAGTTACATTTTTTGGATTAATTCTAATATAATATATATATACTAAAATCTTTAATTCCACAATTTGATTTATTTAAAATATCAAGAACTGTTGTTTTTACAAATACACTGAATTCACAACTTACAAATTATATAACATTATTGTTATAATTATTATTATTAATATTATTATTATTATATTGTATTTTTATATTGCATTTATATTATTATATATAATTTTATATCAATCTTTTCAAGTAATCCCAACAATATAACCTATGTGCTGATAAGTAGCCACTTTTACACTAATGCATTGACATATTTTACCACACAATATCCAATCAGAACTTATTTTACTGTACATTCATAATTCATTTAAAAAAGTCCTCCTATTCCTTCTTCCCCCCAACAGTACAGCGGATCCTACAGAATGAGGGCTTATGAGAGGGATAACTACATGGGCCAGATGATGGAGATGACTGACGACTGTGACAACTTCATGAGCCGCTACCACTGGTCTCACGGCTGCATGTCCTGTCATGTGATGGACGGTCACTGGCTCATGTACGAGCATCCCAACTACATGGGCAGGATGTGGTACTTTGGACCTGGACACTACAGGAGCTTTAGAGACTATGGCAACATGAGGTTCATGAGCATGAGGCGCATCATGGACTCCTGGTACTAAGAAGTCATCAACTGTTTATATATTGTAAAATCTCAATAAAATGTTCACTAAATGAATACTGGATGAATATTGAGTCTATTTTATGATTTCTTATTATTTTATCATTTCTTTCAAATGAAAAAAGACAGTAACAGAAGGCTGAGTGTATTAAAAATGTGTTTGTCAAATTAGAGAAAAAGTTAAGTAATCGCCTAACCAAGTACCACACTGTTGACTAGTAAAATATTCTGTACCTAGTGAAACAAAAACAATAACAATGTTTTTGTTTTTCAACAAATAAAAAAGTAAGCATCTGCTTTGTTTTTTCTGGAACCTGCAGACAAAACTGACCTGTGTTTCACATACAAATACAACTTTGCCAGTATAAATATGTAAGTAATTAATCTGCCCCTATCCAGTCTCCAGTGTATCGTTGGGTACTGCACAAAAAACTTGATAATAAGATTAACAAAAACAGATTTTAGTGTTAAGTTATGCCAACATTTTGTTAAAGAATTGACAACCAAGAAATAGTTATCAACGTAGAATAGAATTTTTGTGAGCAAGTTACTCAGTGGAATCTATGATTGAATACTTTCATTAACCTATTTCATTTTATTTTTAAATAAAAAAAATCAATCAATTTAATCAATTTAATTTTTGTTTTCATATTTATATATTTACTTGATATGCTCATTCACTATGATTTAAAGTTACTGTTCCTCACATTGCATTGCATTTTTTTATTATGTTTACAACGACAGGTCTTTTTCAAGATCATTTCAGATGCACACTACACTACTGAGCCTTAAAACTCTAGTGGAGTTTCACTCGTTCAAGCACTTAAACCAGTAAACCTTACACCTTTTATCGTACTTTGGTCAAAGGGCTGCAAACATTTCCCTGCAAGCTATTCCCCACTTACATTTTATCTACTTCTGATTATCTTACTTTAACACTGAGTAAAACAAAACAAAAAAACAACAAGAATATTCATGAGATCATACTTGATTTGACTGGTAAATAAATGTTGAGGATAGAATATGTGTTTTGTTCAATAGGTGTGAAGAAAAATCACATGCTTTGTACAATGTATGTGTAAAATGTCCAAGTGTTTCATGATTTGAACTTGAAAAAGGAAAGGCTTTAACGTAATGAAAAATTTGCTGACACTTACATATTTGACATAAAAATGTCTAAAATCATTTTTTCCTATTCATTTATTAAAACATTTCTTTGTTCAAATGTTTCAAATGTCCAAGGTTTTTTTTCATACTGAATAAAAAAATTCAGATTTCCAATGTAGTCTAAGATTATATCTTAAGACTGATTTATAGTTAGTTGTTGATTTCCAAAATCTTAATTTTTACATTATTTTTCCAATTTAATTCAGAATTTTTTTTTCAATGAGAAAAATGGTTATAATTGATCAAAATTAAATATTCCAAAATAACTTGTTAATGGTTTCATTATATTTATGTACATAATAAAACAATAATAAAAAGACTATTGTCTCCACAAAACATAGATTTCTTTTTAAAAAAATACAATATACTCTGCTGCCATCTCTCTAAAACTATTAAAAATATATAAAATCTTCGGGACATAAACCCCCGAGCCCTCCATTTTCCGAAAAAAATATTTATGCACTCTATATGTATCATGTCAGAGGACCTTACATCATAATAAAAGTCAGAAAAGTGGCTGTAAAACAAAAAATATATATATGTTTTTAAACACTGAAGTATCACATTTTATACTTAAACATTTCCGAAACTGCAGCAGAAAATAAATAAAGTAATGCAGTTATATAAATAAATAATGAAAAGGAAGTAACATGGTTCTCTGGCGTAACATTGTTGTCCTGTGGTGTGACGGTACAAGTGGCACACCAGTGGACATTTTGGTAACTAAAAAGTGTTTTAAGTCACTTTTGACATTTATTGACATGATATTTAACGATAACATATTTTAATTGACAAAACTATATACTTTAGGGGATCTCACACTAACAAATAAATAAATGAGGTGCATGTAAAAGGAATCCATTCAAAAGTCTTCCGGAGAAACATGGAAGACATTTATTCCATTTATTAAATCAATTGACAGGATATTTTAAATATACAGTGAAAGGAATTCATTTAAAAGTCTTCTAGAAACTGAGTCACATGGAAAAAAGATGAAAGCATCTCCAGCAGTGCTTGGTCAGGGCTTTGGACAATAGGAGGTGCACTCTCCTTTCACTTTGGTCAGGTATAAATACAAGGGTTAAACCAGGCAGAGTGTGTCAGTCACCAGTTGGAAACAGCTCAGACAACCAAAGCAGCCAAAATGATGGGCAAGGTAAGCAGGACACGTCAACATGGGTCACAACATGGGTTTTGAGATTCTCCTGTTCTCCAAATCTAATAATTTACATTCTACTGGTTTATCTTTGACAGATCATCTTCTACGAGGACAGGAACTTCATGGGACGTTCCTGGGAGTATGGCAGTGACTGCTCCGACATGTCCTCCTACATGAGCCGCTGCCACTCCTTCAAGGTGATGAGCGGCTGCTGGATGTTCTATGACCAGCCCAACTACATGGGTCACCAGTACTTCTTCAGGAAGGGCGAGTACAGTGACTACATGAGCATGTGGGGATCAACCAACTGGGTCAGGTCTTTCCGTATGATCCCCAGGGTAAGATTTTCATTTAATTAGAATGGAGGACAATTCAGTGCATTAGGAAAGCTCAGATTGCCAAAATTTCTTATTTAAATGGATTACTCATAAAAACTAAAGTATTGAAACTGTAACTCTTTCATTTCAAAAGCATCCACAACTTAATTGGCATGAACTATTTAACAGAGGATTAAACAAAATTGTTCATTTATTGACATATTTTATCAAACTATATCCATTCAGAACTTTAGTCCTCTCATTCCCCCCCTCCCCCCCAACAGTACAGCGGATCCTACAGAATGAGGGCCTACGAGAGGGATAACTACATGGGCCAGATGATGGAGATGACTGACGACTGTGACAACTTCATGAGCCGCTACCACTGGTCTCACGGCTGCATGTCCTGCCATGTGATGGATGGCCACTGGCTCATGTACGAGCATCCCAACTACATGGGCAGAATGTGGTACTTTGGACCTGGACACTACAGGAGCTTTAGAGACTATGGCAACATGAGGTTCATGAGCATGAGGCGTGTCATGGACTCCTGGTACTAAGAAGTGATCTACTGTTACAAATTGTAAAATGTCAATAAAATGTTCACTAAGTGAATACTGACTGAAAATTTAGTTCATTTAATAATTTCTTTTATCATTCTTATAATTATAAAAAAAAAATGCTCACAGAAGGATGAGTGTTCCAAAAATGTGTTTTTCAAATTACGGACAGAGATAGGTAATCCCCTATCCACGTGCCACGTTTTTTAACAAAAAATCTGATTTGTATTATCTGGAACATGCAGATAAAACTGACCTGTGTTTCACATACAAATACAATTTTTGCAAGCATGAACATGTTTTGCCAAAAAGATGTTTTTAATATAAATACATTTCTTTGGTATAATCAAGTAATCAATCTGCCCATGTGCATTCTGTGTATCTTTGAGTACTGCACAAAAACCATGATGATAAAATGAACAAAAACAGATATTTAGTAAAGTTTTACCAACATTTATTAAAGCATTTCCAACCTAGAAGTAGTTAATACAAATATTATTATACAAATATTTTTATGAGGAAATTACTCAGTTGAATCTAGGATTTAATATATTAACTGAAATATTTATTTTCAATTTCCTAAATTAAATTATTATAAATTTATATAATAATATGCTCATTCAAAAATATTTACATCACTGTTTCTAATACTGTATTAGTTTTTTAATAGTAATTTTTTAGTAATATTTCCAACCACAGGTGTTTTTCAAGATAGATAATTTTGGGTGCACGCTACACTACTGAGCCTTAAAACTCTAGAGGTGTTTCACTCTTTCACATACTTAAACCAGCAAACCTGACACCAATTATCATACTTTGACCAAAAGGCTGCAAACATTTCCCTGCAAACTATTCTCTACTTACATATTACCTACTTATCATTATCTCACTTTATCACTGAATAAAAAAACAAGAATATTCATGAGATCATACTTGATCTAACTGGTAAATCATTTTCAAGGATAAAACAGCCATTTTGTTCTATGGGTTTGAAGAAAACCACATGCTTTTGAACTTGAAAAGGTTAAAGACTTAACGTGATTACAAATTTGCTGACATTTAACTTTGCCATAAAATTCGGTAAAATCAGTTTTTCATTTCATGTATTATAATAGTTATTTGTTCAAATGTTATAAATACATTTTAAAACTGTTTTTTTCCATACTAAAATGAAAAAATCCAGATTTCCAATGTAGTCTTGGACTATATCTTAAGTCTTATTTATATTTTGTTGTTGATCTGAAGAAGTCATCTATCTCCATATTTACTGTTTTTTCCCCAATTTAAATTTGAAAGTTAATCTTTCCATTGTGACAAATTTTTATGATTTGTCAAAAAGAAATGCTCCAATATAACTGTTAATATTTATGGGCAGCTTATGGGCACTGAGGATAATATTCTCCAATACAATATGCAACTGACTTTTGTGTTTGATTTTGATGTTTTCTTATTAAATTCAGAATAAAACTTTTTTGTTTGTTTGTTTTCTGCCCCTTTCTATATGCATCACATCAGAGGACCTTATGGTACAATAAGAGACAGAAATAGTAGCTATTTGTAAAATAAATATATAAAACTATCAATTATTATTTCTTTCTTAACTAGAAAATAGATTTAAAAATGCCACAGACTTTTTTCCCAGGGCTGTAGCTTCTAAACCACAGTGGACACCTCAAACCCTAATCTGTAAACCTAATCTATAACTAAACAGCGCTTTAAATTTCATTGAACCAAACTGGACTTAACTGTGACATATTTGTTGTGTTTTTCAGCCACTTTTGACATTTATTGACATGATAATTAAAGATAACATATTATTAGCAGTTAAAAAGACATATTTTTCTATAATTCCGTAATGTTACATACAATTTTAATTGAGAAAACTATATAATTCAGGGGTCTCACACTAGAAAATAAATAAATGAGGTACATGTAAAAGGAATCCATTCAAAAGTCTTCTGGAGAAACATGGAAGAGAGATGAAAGCACTGCGTTCTCTGTGAGCATCTCCACTACTCTGTTTGGTCAGGGCTTTGGACAATAGGAGGTGCACTATCCTTTCACTTTGGTCAAGTATAAATGCAAGGGTTAAACCAGGCAGAGTGTGTCAGTCACCAGTTGGAAACAGCTCAGACAACCAAAGCAGCCAAAATGATGGGCAAGGTAAGCAGGACACGTCAACATGGGTCAAATTTTGGAACATAGTTTTGAGATTCTGCTGTTCTCCAAATCTAATCATTTATATTCTACTGGTTTATCTTTGACAGATCATCTTCTACGAGGACAGGAACTTCATGGGACGTTCCTGGGAGTATGGCAGCGACTGCTCCGACATGTCCTCCTACATGAGCCGCTGCCACTCCTTCAGGGTGATGAGCGGCTGCTGGATGTTCTACGACCAGCCCAACTACATGGGTCACCAGTACTTCTTCAGGAAGGGCGAGTACAGTGACTACATGAGCATGTGGGGATCAACCAACTGGGTCAGGTCTTTCCGTATGATCCCCAGGGTAAGATTTTCATTTGATTAGAATGGAGCACAATTCAGTGCATTAGGAAAGCTTAGATTGCCAAAATTTGTCATTTCAATTTAAATCGATTACTCATAAAAACTAAGATATCCAAACAGTAACTCTTTCATTTCACAATTTGATTCGTTTTAAAAGCATCCACATCCTTGTTTGCATTAACTATTTAATAGTAAAATAAACAAAATGTTTTTTTGTATTTTTTGTTGAATAGGCACTTCTAGTCTAATTCATTTACATATTTTACCAAAACTATATCCATTCAGAACCTTGTTCCTCTCATTCTTTCTTCCCCCCAACAGTTCAGCGGATCCTACAGAATGAGGGCCTACGAGAGGGATAACTACATGGGCCAGATGATGGAGATGACTGACGACTGTGACAACTTCATGAGCCGCTACCACTGGTCTCACGGCTGCATGTCCTGTCATGTGATGGACGGTCACTGGCTCATGTATGAGCATCCCAACTACATGGGCAGGATGTGGTACTTTGGACCTGGACACTACAGGAGCTTCAGGGACTGGGGCAACATGAGGTTCATGAGCATGAGGCATGTCATGGACTCCTGGTACTAAGAAGTGTTCTACTGTTACAAATTGTAAAATGTCAATAAAATGTTCACTAGGTGAATACTGACTGAAAATTGAGTCTATTTTATAATTTCTTATACTTTTTGTAATTCTTTTAAAATGAAAAAAGAGATCTCACAGAAGGCTGAGTCAACCACATTGTTGACTCGTACAATGTACAGTAATACTAGTGAAATTAAAAATAACACTGTTTTTGTTTTTCAACAAATAAAAAAGCATCTGCTTTGTATTGTGTGGAGCCTGCAGATATACACACGTGGACAAAATTGGTAAAATTGGTACCCCTCGGTTAATCAAAGAAAAAACCACAATGGCCACAGAAACAACTTGAATCTGACAAAAGTAATAATAAATAGAAATTCTATGAAAATGAACAAATGAAAATCCCACATTGCTTTTAAACCATGCTTCAACAGAATCATTTAAAAAAATAAACTCATAAAATAGTTCTAGACAAAAATGATGGTACCCATAACTTAATATTTTGTTGTGCAACCTTTTGAGACAATCACTGCAATCAAACGATTCCTGTAACTGTCAATGAGACTTCTGCACCTCTCAGCAGGTATTTTGACCCACTCCTCATGAGCAAACTGCTCCAGTTGTCTCAGGTTTGAAAGGGGGGCTTTTCCAGACGGCATGTTTCAGCTCCTTCCAAAGATGCTCAATAGGATTTAGGTCAGGGCTCATAGAAGGCCACTTCAGAATAGTCCAATGTTTTCCTCTTAGTCATTCTTGGGTGTTTTAGCTGTGTGTTTTGGGTGATTATCCTGTTGCAAGACTCATGACCTGCAACTGAGACCAAGCTTTCTAACAATGGGAAGCACATTTTTCTCTAGAATCCCTTGATAGTCTTGAGATTTCATTGTATCCTGCACAGATTCAAGACACCCTGTGCCAAATGCAGCAAAGCAGCCCCAGAACATAACAGAGTCTCCTTCATGTTTCACAGTAGGGACAGTGTTCTTTTCTTGATATGCTTCATTTTTCCATCTATGAACATAGAGCCAATGTGCCTTGGCAAAAAATTCCATCTGTCTATAGGGCATTCTCCCAGAAGCTTTGGGGCTTGTCAACATGTAGTTTGGCAAATTCCAGTCTGGCTTTTTTATGATTTTTTTTAACAATGGTGTCATCCTTGGTTGTCTTCCATGAAGTCCACTTTGGCTCAAACAATGATGGATGGTGTGATCTGACACTGATGTTCCTTGAGCTAGAAGTTCACCTTTAATTTCTTTAGAAGTTTTTCTGGGCTCTTTTCTTACAATTCGTATTATCCGTCTCTTTGATTTGTCATCAATTTTCCTTCTGTGGCCACGTCCAGGGAGGTTGGCTACAGTCCCATGGATCTTAAATTCTGAATAATATGTGCAACTGTAGTCACAGGAACATCAAGCTGCTTGGAGATGGTCTTATAACCTTTACCTTTAAAATGCTTGTCTATAAGTTTTCTTTCTAATCTCCTGAGGCCCACAGACTGATTACAAAATTGTAGACTCCTGTGATCCTTATTAGTGGACACACCTTGATTTAACATGTCTCTTTGGTCACATTATTTTCAGGGGTACCATCATTTTTGTCCAGGATTGTTTCATGAGTTTATTTTTTTAAATAATTCTGTTAAAGCATAGTTCTAAATCAATATCGGATTTTTATTGGTCATTTTCATAGAATGTTTATTTATTATTACTTTTGTCAGATTCAAGTTATTTCTGTGACCATTGACCATTTTCTATCATTAACGATGGGTTCAAAACATTTATCCATGTGTGTATAGGTAAAAGAAAAAAAATAATTTAACGTTTGTTTTTAGCTGCAAATCGATTAAAAGACATTTCACTGACAATATATTACCATCTAAGCACATAACAATAAAACACAATAGTATAAAAATGAGGTAACTTGGTCCTCTGGTGTAAAATTGTTGTCCTGTGGTGTAACAGTACAAGTAGCACACCAGTAGACATTTTGGTAACTAAAAAGTGCTTATGAACCACTTTTGACATTTATTAACATGATATTTAAAGATAACATATTATTAGCAGTTAGAAATATATATTTTACTTTTTTAATTATGTAATTTTAAGCACAAAATTAATTGACAAAACTAAATAATTCAGGGGTCTCATAGTAAAAAATAAATACATGTAAAAAGAACCAATTCAAAAGTCTTCTAGAGACTGAGTCACATGGAAGACAGATAAAAGCATTACATTCTTTGTGGGCATCTCCACCACTCTGCTTGGTCAGGGCTTTGGACAATAGGAGGCGCACTAGCCTTTCACTTTGGTCAGGTATAAATGCAAGGGTTAAACCAGGCAGAGTGTGTCAGTCACCAGTTGGAAACAGCTCAGACAACCAAAGCAGCCAAAATGATGGGCAAGGTAAGCTGGACACGTCAACATGGGCCACATTTTGGAACATGGTTTTGAGATTCTGATGTTCTCCAAATCTAATTTATATTCTACTGGTTTATCTTTGACAGATCATCTTCTACGAGGACAGGAACTTCATGGGACGTTCCTGGGAATATGGCAGCGACTGCTCCGACATGTCCTCCTACATGAACCGCTGCCACTCCTTCAAGGTGATGAGCGGCTGCTGGATGTTCTACGACCAGCCCAACTACATGGGTCACCAGTACTTCTTCAGGAAGGGCGAGTACAGTGATTACATGAGCATGTGGGGATCAACCAACTGGATCAGGTCTTTCCGCATGATCCCCAGGGTAAGATTTTAATCTGATTATGATGAAACTATTGAGTGCATTATGAAAGCTCAGAGGTCCATGACTTATTAATTCAAATTTATTAGAATACCCGTAAAAATGAAAAATCAAAACTGTCAATGAGTGCAGAAATCTTAAATGTCACAATTATATTCATTTAAAAGCATCAAAAATTCTTACTTTTAAAAATACACTGAATCAACAAATTGATTTGCATGAACTATTTAGAGGTTAAACAAACAAAATAAATATTGTATTTATTGGGAATTGTTTTCATTAAAACCCTAAATGCATTCTTCATTTAAAGCCAATTCATTAAATTAATCCTAATAAATAAAAAATTCAATGCTGTTGAACTGCCCCTTCTAGAATAATGCACTGACATATTTAACCATACGATATCCAATCAGAACCTAAAAGTCCTTTCATTCCTTCTTTTCTCCAACAGTACAGTGGATCCTACAGAATGAGGGCTTATGAGAGGGATAACTACATGGGCCAGATGATGGAGATGACTGATGACTGTGACAACTTCATGAGCCGCTACCACTGGTCCAATGGCTGCATGTCCTGCCATGTGATGGATGGCCACTGGCTCATGTACGAGCATCCCAACTACATGGGCAGAATGTGGTACTTCGGACCTGGACACTACAGGAGCTTCAGAGACTATGGTAACATGAGGTTCATGAGCATGAGGCGTATCATGGACTCCTGGTACTAAGAAGTGATCTACTGTTAAAAATTTCAATAAAATGTTTACTAAGTGAAAACTGGCTGAGTACTGAGTTCATTTTATTAATTATTGTTATTTTAAAATGAAAAAGACTGCTTACAGAAGATTAAGAGTTTTAAAATTGTCTCTGGTATAATCAAATAATAAATCTCCCATATCCAGTATGTGTATCTTTGAGTACTGCACAAAAACCACGATGATAAAATGACCAAGAACAGATATTTAGTAAAGTCTTTGTTAAAGAATTCCCAGCCTCGAAGTAGGTGATACAAATATTTTTTGTGAGCAAATTACTCAGTTGAATCTATAAATTAGTACGTTAATTAAACTATTTACTTTTAATTTACAAAATTAATTTTTGCTCATTTTAAATGATTTAAAGTCACTGTTCCTAAAATTGCATTGTATTTTTTTATATAATTTTTAGAATTTTTGAATAATGTTTCCAACAACAGGTCTTTTGCAAGATAGAGGATTTCAGATGCACACTACACTACTAAGCCTTAAACTTCTATTGGCGTTTCACTCCTTTACACACTTAAACCAGCAAACCTGGCATCTATTGTCTTACTTTGCTCAAAGGGTTGCAAATATTTCCCTGTGAACTACAGTATTTCCCAATTACTTTTTGTCTACTTCAGTTTACTGAGTAAAAAAAAAAAAAAAAAAAAAAAGAATATTCATGAGATCATACTTGATGTAACTAGTAAAGAATTGTCAAATAAAGAACAGGTGTTTTGTTTCATAGGTTTAAAGAAAAATCACATGCTTTATACAATTTATGTGTAAAATGTCCAGTTGTTTCATGATTTGAACTTGAAAAGGGAAGGCTTTAACATTATTTCAAATTTGCTGATATTTAACTGTTTGACACAAAACTGAGTAAAAGCAGTTTTTCATTTTCATGTATTATAACATTTCTTTGTTCAGTTGTTAGAAATAAATATTATATATAAATATATATTAGTTCTGATTTATATTTTGTTGTTGATCTACAAAATTAATCTATGTTCATTCTTACGTTTTTTTTTCCAATTTAAATTTAAAAGTTAATCTTTCCATTGTGACAAATTTAAATAATTAACCAAACAGAAATGCTCCAAAATTACTTGCCTGTTAATGGTTTCATATTGTTCATGTATATAAAGAAATATTTAAAAGACAATTTTCTCGATGTGCTAAAAATCATACAGGGTACTCTTTGCTGTCATCTCTACAAAACTGATAAAATGAATAAAAGCTTAGGGACACTGAGGATAATATCCCCCAATGCAATGCTGATATGTTTCTTTTTTGTTTTTAACATAACACTTTCAGAATAAAATGTTTTTTTTTCTACACTTTTCTATATGTATCACTTCAGATGACCTTACATCAGAATAAATGACAGAAATAATAGTTATTTGTGTAAGAAAAATATCACAGACAATACATTACTATCTAAGCAAAGAATAAAAACACTTGACTAATATCCATCATTTTCCTTATAAAATTTGGTATCTCTGGAAACATTTTCTTTGTCAATTAGTTCATTTTAAACAAAATAATATATTTTCCAAAAATAACATGTCTACATGTATTTTTAAAACAACCACGATTAAAGACTAGTTAATTTATCCAATATTATTTATTAGATTTAAGTTTAACAAGACTATGTGAACCCCACTTAAGATTTGACTACTGCTTTCCACAATGGGTAATAATTCATTGAGTCAATCAGTATGTTAATGGAACGTTTTGAGAGCCCTCCAGCTTCACAGCACAGAAACATATCACAGATAATAAATCTATATTTGTTAATAAATGTGAATATATATAGTACTGAAAACTATCCATATATATAGTGACATATCAAAATGTATACTTATTTTTATTTAACCATTACAAGATTACATTACATTTCTGAAACTAAAGCAGAAAATATTTAAAGTAATGCAATTATTTAAATTAACAATGACAAAATAGTCAAAATAGAATAAAAAAGAACTAACTTGGTCCTCTGATGTAACTTTGTTGTCCTGTAGTGTGACAGTACAAGTAGCACACCAGTGGACATTTTGGTAACTAAAAGTGCTTATCAGCCAATTTTGACATTTACATGATATTTAAAGATAAAATATTATTAGCAGTTAGAAAGATATAATTACATTTTTCAATAATTACATAATGTTACATACAATTTTAATTGACAAAACTAAATAATTCAGGAGTCTCACACTAAAAAATAAATAAATGAGATGCATGTAAAATGAATCCATTCAAAAGTCTTCTGGAGAAACATGGAAGAGAGATGAAAGCACTGCGTTCTTTGTGGGCATCTCCACTGCTCTGCTTGGTCAGGGCTTTGGACAATAGGAGGTGCACTCTCCTTTCACTTTGGTCAGGTATAAATACAAGGGTTAAACCAGGCAGAGTGTGTCAGTCACCAGTTGGAAACAGCTCAGACAACCAAAGCAGCCAAAATGATGGGCAAGGTAAGCAGGACACGTCAACATGGGTCAAATTTTGGAACATGGTTTTGAGATTCTGTTTTTCTCCAAATCTAATGATTTATATTCTACTGGTTTATCTTTGACAGATCATCTTCTACGAGGACAGGAACTTCATGGGACGTTCCTGGGAATATGGCAGCGACTGCTCCGACATGTCCTCCTACATGAACCGCTGCCACTCCTTCAGGGTGATGAGCGGCTGCTGGATGTTCTACGACCAGCCCAACTACATGGGTCACCAGTACTTCTTCAGGAAGGGCGAGTACAGTGACTACATGAGCATGTGGGGCTCAACCAACTGGATTAGGTCTTTCCGTATGATCCCTAGGGTAAGATTTTCATCTGATCACAAATCATGACCATGACTTATCAATTTAATTGTATTGGATTACCTATAAAAATTAAATATCAAAATTGACTTTAGTACAGATTTAATTACAGAAATCTTAAATTTCATTTAAAAGCATCAAAAATTGTTTTAAAAATACACTGAATCAACAAAATAATTTGCATGAACTATTTAGTGGTTGAATAAACAAAATAAATATTGTATTTCTTAGGTATTTTTACATTAAAAAACTAAATGCATTCTTCATTTTAAGTAAATCCATTCCAGTAATGCCAACAATGAAAAACAATGAAAATTCAATGCTCCTTTTACGCTAATGCACTCACATATTAAACAACACTATATCCAATCAGGACCTTATTGTACTGTACATTCATAATTCATTTTTAAAAAGCCATCTCATTCTTTCTTTCCTCCAACAGTACAGCGGATCCTACAGAATGAGGGCCTACGAGAGAGATAACTACATGGGCCAGATGATGGAGATGACTGACGACTGTGACAACTTCATGAGCCGCTACCACTGGTCTCACGGCTGCATGTCCTGCCACGTGATGGACGGCCACTGGCTCATGTATGAGCATCCCAACTACATGGGCAGGATGTGGTACTTCGGGCCCGGACACTACAGGAGCTTCAGGGATTATGGCAACATGAGGTTTATGAGCATGAGGCGCATCATGGACTCCTGGTACTAAGAAGCGACCTGAACTGTTTAAAAATTGCAAAATTTCAATAAAAAAATCAAAAAGTGAATGCTTGCCAAACATTGAGTTCTTTAATAAATTCTTAAACTTTTTATAATAATTTTAGAAATGCAAAAAACTGCTCACAGAAGGTTGAGTGAACCAAATGTGTTTTTCTAATTAGGGACAGAGATAAGTAATTACCTAACCAAGTACCATATTGTTGACTAGTTAAATATACAGTTACTAGTAAATTAGTAGTAAAATTTTAAATAAAAAGAAAGCATCTGCCTAAATTCTTATCTGGAACCTGCATATGAAATCACCCATGTTCCACGAATAAATACAACTTTATATATTTCTTTAATATAATCAAGTGATCAATCTGCCTCTGTCCAGTTTGTGCATCTTTGAGTACTTCACAAAAAGCATGATGATAAAATGAACAAAAACAGATAGTTACTAAAGTTTTACCAACATTTGTTAAAGCATTTTCAACCTAGAAGTTGTTTCTAGGAAATTATTCAGTTGATAAGATCATATACATTTACGATTTCTTTTTATTTCCAAATTTTAGGATTTGTTTTACTTGAAATGCTCATTCGAAAGTTTTTAAAGTCAATGTTCCTAACATTGCAGTGTTTTTTTTTTTTATTATTGACAAATGACTAGAGTGAAACCCTTGAATAAACAGCAAGGCATGTACCACTTTCATTTTACCTTTTTCAGTAATGTTTCCAACCACATGTGTTTTGCAAGATAGATTATTTCAGATACACTTTTCACTACTGAGCCTTCAAACCCCAGTGGTGTTTCACTTAAACCAGCAAACCTGACCCCTACATTTGTACTTTGGTCAAAGGGCTGCAAAAGTTTCCCTGCTAACATATTCCTCACTTAAATTGTATCTACTTTAGTTTATCTAACTTTACCACTATATAAAAAGAACAAGAAAAGAACAGGTGTTTTGATGTATAGGTTTGAAGAAAAATCACATTTTGTACAACGTATGTTTGAAAAAGAAAGACCTTAACATGATCACAAATGTGCTGACATTGTATTTCCTATAAAATTGTGTATAATCGTTTTTTCATGCTCATTTCTCAGAACTTTTTTTGCTTAATTGTTACAATTAATTTTTTTAAATGTTTAAAGCCACACTAAAATAAACTAACCAAAATATTGCTTCTTCCAAAGCGGTCTCTATAGAGTGGACTATATTTAAAGTCTGATACATATTTTGTCGTTGTCCTGCCGGAATCATCAATATCCATTTTTACTGTTGATTTCCCAATTTGAACCTGAAAGTTAATCTTTCCATTTTGAACAATGTTCATAAATGGTCAAACAGAAATGCTCTAAAATTTCATTTCTATTATGGGATAAGACGTTTTCAGAGATGAAATGTTTTTGCATGACAACAGAAAATAAAAAACACTGTAAATAATATGCAAATAGCTTATTTTCATATTGTTAATGTATATAATGTAAAATTAGTAAATAAGATTATTTTATCCACACAACTTGTTCACATTTTTCAATAAAAACAGGTTACTTTTTGCTGTTATCTTTCCCAGATTATTGAAATGTATAATAGTTTAAAGTGACTGAGCATGACATTCCCCAAAGCAATACTCAATTGTTTTTTAAAAATCATTTCCAGATTACAATGTTTTGTTTTCAACACATTTCTTTATATGTCACACCACATTACCTTATGCCACAAAAAGTAATAGCAGCTATTTGATAATGAATAAAAAGGTATTAACTGATGAATTTTTACTTTTAAAAAAATTCTTTATTTAAAAGGGTCAGAGACAATATATTACTAAGTAAAGATAAAAAGTCAGGAAAAATGCAAAAGTAAAGAAATAATATACATAGTTCTTCTCTACAAAATGTGATAACTCTGGATGTTTTTGTCAATTACTGTCATTAAATAAAATTGTAATATTTTCCAAATATACCATGAATAAACTGTATGTGTTTTAAAAACAATCTTAACTTATTATAGACTAAAATTGCTATTAAGACTTAACATGCTAACATGCTAAACACGATTATGTGAACGCAGTGTAAGCTGCACCTAGTACTTCCAAAATGTTAATAGAACTTTTCTAGAGCCTTCTGGCTCCACAGCACAGCTAGATATAATTGACACTAAACCTATATCTGTTCATATATGTGAATGGATTTTGTTATTAGTTAGCAACATACATTTTACTTTTTCAATAAATATGTAATTTAACAAAGAATTTAATTGAAAAACTATATAATTCAGGGGTGTCACACTAAAAAATTGTGATGTGCCTGTAAGAGGGTTCCATTCAAAAGTCTTCTAGAGACTGAGTCACATGGAAGAGAGATAAAAGCACTTTGCTTCTCTGTGGGCATCTCCACTGCTCTGCTTGGTCAGGGCTTTGGACAATAGGAGGCGCACTAGCCTTTCACTTTGGTCAGGTATAAATGCAAGGGTTAAACCATGCAGAGTGTGTCAGTCACCAGTTGGAAACAGCTCAGAAAACCAAAGCAGCCAAAATGATGGGCAAGGTAAGCAGGACATGTCAACATGGGCCAAATTTTGGAACATAGTTTTGAGATTCTGCTGTTCTCCAATTCTAATTATTAATATTCTACTGGTTTATCTTTGACAGATCATCTTCTACGAGGACAGGAACTTCATGGGACGTTCCTGGGAATGCAGCAATGACTGCTCCGACATGTCCTCCTACATGAACCGCTGCCACTCCTTCAGGGTGATGAGCGGCTGCTGGATGTTCTACGACCAGCCCAACTACATGGGCCACCAGTACTTCTTCAAAAGGGGCGAGTACAGTGACTACATGAGCATGTGGGGCTCAAACAACTGGGTCAGGTCTTGCCGCATGATCCCCAGGGTAAGATGTGTAATAATTAATCCAAACATTCCAAATTTGATGCTGCTGAATGGCCGACATTAAAATGATGCATTGACAATTCTACCCCCCCCATATCAAATTAGAACTTTAGTTTACAATACATTTATAATTGTCTGTATTATAATTAATTATTTCCTCCAACAGTACAGTGGATCCTACAGAATGAGGGCCTACGAGAGGGATAACTACATGGGCCAGATGATGGAGATGACTGACGACTGCGACAACTTCATGAGCCGCTACCACTGGTCTCACGGCTGCATGTCCTGCCATGTGATGGACGGCCACTGGCTCATGTATGAGCAACCCAACTACATGGGCAGGATGTGGTACTTCGGACCTGGACACTACAGGAGCTTCAGGGACTATGGCAACATGAGGTTTATGAGCATGAGGCGTATCATGGACTCCTGGTACTAAGAAGTGATCAACTGTTAAAAATGTAAAATATTCATATTCCAATAAAAAAATTCAATATCTGAATACTGGCTGAACATTCACTTTGTGGGGTTTTTTGTTAACGCAAGACGAAAAAGGAAAAGAAAAAGATATTCCAGAGAACACTTAGTGTACTAAAAAGGTGTCTTTCTAATTATGGATGGACCCACGTAATCCCCTAATCAAGCAACACATTAGTGAAAAGAATAATGAACTAGAAAAATGTACGAATTTATTTTTACATATTTTAAAACAAATAAAAATAACATTTTAAACTGTTTTAAATCTTATCTGAAACCCACAGGTAAACCTCACCTATTCGACACATTGCTTCTGTATGTCACTTCATTGCTTTGCAAATTATGGTAGATCAATAAAGTATTTCTGATTCTGATTCTGAAATGCCAAAGTTGATTTTTTTATATGTTTTTCACATATCCCCTAGTATAGTGTTTTGTTTTGTTTTAATACATAGATAGACAGATTCTACTTAATTGTCATTGCTCTGTACAAGTACAAGACAATGAAATGCAGTTAGCATCTACCAGAAGAGCAAATAGTAGCATTGTGTAAAAAAAAAGTGCAAAAATGACAGTATTGTGCAATGACATATATGGTGCAAAATGGCAGTATAGTGCATAAAAATGTAAAAAAAAAAATGCTAAAACATTACTTAAGTAAAATGAAATACTAAACTAACACTATCCAATCTGTGTATCTTTTAGTACCCTAAAAAATATTGAGAGCTAAAAGGACAAAAACAGATATCTAAAACATTTTACCAACTTTTGATAAAGCATTCCCAACATAGAAATAGTTATCACAAAGCAATGATTTTGTGGTAAATAAATGCAATTTAAATTCATACTGTATGTTAATTAAACTATTCCTTTTGAAGAATAAGATTAAAATAAAATTACAAAAAATACTAATATATTTCATTTAATTTGATGTTTTTTAATTTCCAAATTTACTGGAACGTTTTTCCAAAATGACTTAGTCACTGTTCCTGTCATTGCTTTGCATTCTTTTTGTTTTCACTAAAGTAAAACCCTTCAATAACCTGTTAAGCACATGACACATTTTATTTTACCAGTTTCAGTAATATTTCCAACAACAGGTCTTTTGCAATGATAGATCATTTCAGATGCCCACTACACTATTAAGCCTTAAAACTCTAGTGGTGTTTCACTTCTAAACACACTTAAACCACCAAACCTGGCACCAATTGTCATACTTTGATCAAAGGGCTACAAATGTCCCTGCTAACATTTCCTCAATGCAAGTTCATGTACTTAAGTTTATCTCACTTCAACACAGTAAAACATGAGTATTCATGAGCTCATATTTGATGTAACTGATGAAACAATTTTAAGGATAGAACAGGTGTTTTGTTCTATAGATTTAAAGAAAACTCACATGCTTTGTATAATATATGTGTAAAATGTACAATTGTTTCATAGTTTGAACTTGAAAAAGGAAAGGCCTTACTGTGATCAAAAGTTTGCTGCCATTTCACTCTTTAACATATTTTTTTTTCCTTTTTATTTTTCATTTCTCTATTAGAAGATAAGATGATATTCCTCCTGTAATGTTGCAATTTTGGAGATTAAGTTTTTGCATGACATCAAAAGGTGTAACATAAAATGAAAAAAAAAGTGAAATTTAGAAAAAACTTATGAGATTTATCTTGACTATGTTTTCATTTTGTTCATGTATATAAAAATAAAACAAATAAATAATAAATAATAAATAAAAATAAAAAATTGTTTTAAAAAAATCTCCATTTTTTGTTCATTTGTTTGTTGCTTTTTGTTATTTTTTTGCACTTTCTGCTTTAATCTCTCCAAAACTGTTGAAATGTATAACAGCTTAGAGTGACTGAGGATGATATTCAACTGTGTTTTTAAAACATTTTCAGATTAAAACTTTTTTTGCTGTTTTCTACACTTTTCTACACGTTTAGAAAACAATTTAGTGAAGTAACACATTCTATGCTAATTTATGTGAAACCTTATGAAAGTAAAGCATTTCTGAAATTGCAGCAGACACAAATTAAAGTAATGCAATTATTTAAATTTACAATGAAAAAATTGGTCAAAATAAAATAAAAAGGTAAATTGGGATCCATTCAAAAGTCTTCTAGAGACTGATTCACATGGAAGAGAAATAAAAGCACTTCGTTCTCTGTGGGCATCTCCATCACTCTGCTTGGTCAGTGCTTTGGACAATAGGAGGCGCAGTCGCCTTTCACTTTGGTCAGGTATAAATGCAAGGGTTAAACCATGCAGAGTGTGTCAGTCACCAGTTGGAAACAGCTCAGAAAACCAAAGCAGCCAAAATGATGGGCAAGGTAAGCAGGACACGTCAACATGGGTCAAATTTTGGAACATGGTTTTGAGATTCTGCTGTTCTCCAATTCTAATTATTAATATTCTACTGGTTTATCTTTGACAGATCATCTTCTACGAGGAGAGGAACTTCATGGGACGTTCCTGGGAGTATGGCAGTGACTGCTCCGACATGTCCTCCTACATGAGCCACTGCCACTCCTTCAGGGTGATGAGCGGCTGCTGGATGTTCTACGACCAGCCCAACTACATGGGTCACCAGTACTTCTTCAGGAAGGGCGAGTACAGTGACTACATGAGCATGTGGGGATCAACCAACTGGATCAGGTCTTTCCGTATGATCCCCAGGGTAAGATTTTTATCTGATTATAATGGAGCACAATTTAGTGCATTAGGAAAGCTTAGATTTCCATGACTTGACAATTCAATTTAATTGGATGACTTGTAAAAGTTAAATATAAAAACTGTGAATGTAAGCTGTTCAATGGCCACTTCTAGGCTAATGCACATATTAAACAACACAATATCCAATCAGAACCTTATTTTACTTTACATTAATAATTCATTTCCAAAAAGTCATCTCATGAAGAAAAGTCATCTTTTTTTCCTCCAACAGTACAGCGGATCCTACAGAATGAGGGCTTATGAGAGGGATAACTACATGGGCCAGATGATGGAGATGACTGACGACTGTGACAACTTCATGAGCCGCTACCAGTGGTCCCACGGCTGCATGTCCTGCCACGTGATGGACGGACACTGGCTCATGTACGAGCATCCCAACTACATGGGTAGGATGCGGTACTTCGGACCTGGACACTACAGGAGCTTCAGGGACTATGGCAACATGAGGTTTATGAGCATGAGGCGCATCATGGACTCCTGGTACTAAGAAGCGACATGAACTGTTTAAAAATTTTAAAATGTCAATAAAACATTTACTAAGTGAATACTGGCTGAAAATTTAGTTTATTTGATAAATTCTAATCATTCTTATAATTATTTTGATATGAAAAAACTGCTCACAGAAGGATGAGTGTACTAAAAATGTGTTTTTCTAGTTAGAGGCAAAGATAAGCAACCGCCTTACCAAGTACCACATTGTTGACTAGTAAGATATGCAGTAAAATTCACAAATTGCAAAGTCATTTATTTTGACAGATTTAAAAGAAGGCATCTGATCTTTAGTATAATTAAGTCATCACTCTGTCCCTGTACAGTCTGTGTATCTTCAAGTACTTTACAAAAATCTTGACGAAAAATTGGACAGAAACAGATTTTTTACCAACTTTTTAAAAAGCATTTTCATCCTAAAAGTAGTTAATACAAAGCAAATTACTCAGTTGATTGCATGATGTAATATATTCTTTATACAATTCCTTTTTAATTTACAAAATTTTAAACTGACAAAAACTACAAATAATCAGTTTTGTTTTTTTATTTGCATTTTTACTTCAAATGCTCATTCAAAAATATATTAAAAACACTGTTACTAACATTGAATTGCCTTCTTTTATTGTCAACTGACTAGAGTGAAACCCTTCAATAACATGTAAATAACCAGTTTTGTTGCAAGATGGATCAATTCAAATGCACTCTACACTACTGGGACTTAAAACTCCAGTGGTGTTTCACTCCTTAACGCACTTAAACCAGCAAATCTGGCGTCTATTGTTGTACTTTGGTCAAAGGGCTGCAAATGTTTCCCTGCTAACTATTTCTCACTTACATATTATCTACTTCAGCTTATATAATTTTAATACAGAGTAAAAAAAAAAAACCAAAACAAAACAAAAAAAAAGAACAGGAGTATTCATGAGATCATACTTGATGTAACCGGTAAAACAATTTCATGGAAAGAACAAGTGTTTTGTTCTATACATTTACAGAAATATCACAGTCATTATACAATGTATGTCTAAAATGTATGTGTCTAATTGTTTTATAATTTAAACTTGAAAAAGAAAGACCTTAACATGATCACAGATTTGCTGACATTCCATTGTTTCCAAAAGAATTGTGTATAACTAGTTCTTTCCATTACAAGATAAGAAGTTTTCAGGGATGAAAGGTTTTTGAATGACATCAGAAGCTGTAACATAAAATTTAAAAGAATAAGCGTGAATAGCTTAATAGATGTAGTTTGACAATTTATATTTCATATTGTTTATATTTATAATGTAAAATTATTTAAAGACTATTTTCTTCACACAACTTCTTAAAATATTTTCAACAAATTCAGAGTACTTTTTGCTGTCATCTTTCCCAAATGCTGAAATTTTAACAAGTATTTGGTGACTGAGCACAATATCCCCAATGTAATACACAATTGTTTTTTTAAAAATCATTTCCAAATTAAACCTTTTTGTTTTTGACGCACCATGTATCACACCAGAGGACCTTATGTTACAATAGAAACATAAAGAAATAGTATTTATAAAAAAAAGGTATTCATTAATGAATATGTAATTTACTCTAAATAATTTTGTTTTAAATGTCAGAGATGATACATTACTATCTAAGTAAAGATAAAAACAATCAAAAAGAAAAATCCCAATAAAATGTGGTAACTCCGGAAACCTTTTTTTTTGTCAATTACTATAATTCATTTTAAACAACATTATAATATTTTCCAACTACATGTTTTTGCACAATACAAATCACAGCTTATTATAGACTGGTTCACTTAAAATAAATTAATTTAAAAAATAACTATTTAATTTAGGGATATTACACAAAAATTGTAGGAAGGATTCATTTAAAAGTCTTCTAGAGACTGAGACACTGCTCTGCTTGGTCAGGGCTTTGGACAATAGGAGGTGCACTATCCTTTCACTTTGGTCAGGTATAAATGCAAGGGTTAAACCATGCAGAGTGTGTCAGTCACCAGTTGGAAACAGCTCCGACAACCAAAGCAGCCAAAATGATGGGCAAGGTAAGCAGGACACGTCAACATGGGCCAAATTTTGGAACATGGTTTTATAATTCTGTTTTTCTCCAAATCTAATAATTTATATTCTACCGGTTTATCTTTGACAGATCGTCTTCTACGAGGACAGGAACTTCATGGGACGTTCCTGGGAATGCAGCAGCGACTGCTCCGACATGTCCTCCTACATGAGCCGGTGCCACTCCTTCAGGGTGATGAGCGGCTGCTGGATGTTCTACGACCAGCCCAACTACATGGGTCACCAGTACTTCTTCAGGAGGGGCGAGTACAGTGACTACATGAGCATGTGGGGATGTAACAACTGGGTCAGGTCTTGCCGCATGATCCCCAGGGTAAGATTGCTACATATTACATCTGTAATTCTCTAACCAAACAACACTTTCAACTGATTATGATGGAACACGATTAAGAACCTTATAATATGTTAATTCAGTTCGGATTCAGTTCAGATACTTTGGAATAAGTTTTTAAATATCAAAACTCTCATTGCTTCAATTATAATTCTTTAGAAGATAATTCAGTACATTGTGAAATCTCAAACTGATTAATTATTTAGTAATGAAGGATATTAAACAAATTCTTTATTTTGTGTTGCATTCTTACATTTTAAAAATGGCAAGAAACTGGATGACCCCCAAATATAAAATTAGAACCTTAGTTTGCAAAACATTAATAATTAATTCATAATAAGTCATGTAATTGTTATTTTCCTCCAACAGTACAGCGGATCCTACAGAATGAGGGTCTACGAGAGGGATAACTACATGGGCCAGATGATGGAGATGACTGACGACTGTGACAACTTCATGAGCCGCTACCACTGGTCTCACGGCTGCATGTCCTGCCATGTGATGGACGGCCACTGGCTCATGTATGAGCATCCCAACTACATGGGCAGGATGTGGTACTTCGGACCTGGACACTACAGGAGCTTCAGGGACTGGGGCAACATGAGGTTCATGAGCATGAGGCGTATCATGGACTCCTGGTACTAAGAAGTGATGTAATACATTCATTTTTCAATAAAATATTCCATAAATGAATACTGGCTGAACATTATTTTGTGTTTTTGTTTGTTTTCATCAAATGAAAAAGAAAAAAACAAAGGAATACTGAGTGTGCTAAAAAGTGTCTTTATAATTAGGGATGGACACATGGACTCTTAACTATCTGCCACTATTAATATTACCACTATTAGAGTATCATTACTCTCATTACTCTGATCATCACTGCTATGACTATATTAAGTTTTACTACACCATAGTTATTATATTATGATTATGAATATGTTGCACACCTGATCAGTTCTGAACAGTTTAGGTAGTTCCAGAGCGACTTAAAAAAGTGCTTCACTGTTTACTCAAGAAAAACCTCAGCTAGTTTGAATAGACTAAAAATTCAATTATTAGACTCTACTAAACACAAATCAATATGGAGACCATAATACTCTTCTCTTAACCTGAGTACTCTCAGAAGAGGAGGGTCTTTAGACTCTGATGTTTGGACACCCAGGGGAAGTTCATTCCACCACTTCGGTGCAGGACAGAAAAAAAATGTCTGGACGCTCGTCTTCTGTGGATTTTGAGGGATGGCGGGTCGAGCCGAGCCATACTTGAAGCTGGAAGGGCTCTTGGTGCAGATCGGCTTTTGACCATTACCATCAAGTACGGAGGGGCTGGCTGGTCCAGTCTTGGCTTTGTAGACCAGAGTCAGGGGTTTGAATCTGATGACCTGGGCAGCAGCTACAGGATGCCAGTGAAGACAGAACGCAGCAGAGGAGGAGATGAACATGGCTAAACTTAGAAATGTTGAAGACGACCTGACCCGTGCTGCTGCAATGGGGATAAGTTGCAGGGGCCTGATGTTTTTGATTTCCTGTCTTTTTACTAATTACTGATTGTGTAAAGATGCTTTGTGACATCAGTTGTAAAATGCGCTATAGAAATAAATATGATTTGATTTGATTTTAAATTGAATTGCCTTACCACGTAACACATTTGTCACAAGAGTAATAAACAGTAACTAGGAAAATGTACAAATTTGTTTTATTATATTTTAATATACTTTAAACAATAAAAATAACATCTGCTTTATATCTTATCTGCAACCCACTGCTAAAACTGACCTTTCTTCCCCACATAGCTTCTGTATGTCATTTCATTGCAAGCTTTGCAAAGTTTGACATGTTTTTTTTTTTTTGTTTTTTTTTTTTGTTTTTTTACAAACTATGGCAGAAATGCCAAAGTTGTTTTTGTTTTTTTCCACATATTCCCATTGCTACATTTTTTAAATACAACTAAAGTGTTATTTTAGTGCAATCAAATACTAAAACTTTCCAATCTGTGTGTCCTTTAGAACTATAAAAAGAGTGATAGCTAAATGGACAAAAACAGATGTAATACAGTTTTAACAACTTTGACAAAGTGTTTTCAACCTATGAGTATTTGTAACAAAAGAATGAGTTTACGTGTCAATTGTTCACATGAATTCACAATTTTGTATGTTGATTAAATTATTCCTTCAGAAAAAAAATAAATTGATACACTTGTTCAATGTTTCTTCATTTGCATATTTACTTAAAATGTTTATTTAAAATTATTTAAAGTCACTCTTTTTACCATTGCTTTGCCTTCTTTTCATTGTCACTAAAGTAAAACCCTTCAATAACCTGTGAAGCATGTGTCATTGTTATTTTACTTGTTTCAGCAATGTTTCCAACCACAGTATTTTTTTTTGCAAAATAGATCATTTTAAATGCACACTACACTACTGAGCCTGAAAACTCCAGTGTTGTTGCACTATTTGACACATTTAAACAACCACAACTTACATATTATCTACTTCAGTTTATCTCACTTCAAAACTAAATAAAACAAGTTTTCATGACATCATACTTGATGTATCTGATAGAGAACTTTTAATGAAAAAAATGGTGTTTTCTTCTATAGGTTCAGAGAACAATCACATTGCATATAATCAATCAAAATGTATATAATCATTTTTTTCTTTTTCATTTATAGTAACATTCATTTGTTTAATTGTTAAACTTCAATTAAAAATATTTTTTCCATGTGTTGAATGTTAACAGTTAATCTGTCCATTTTGACAAATAGACACAATTTGACAAAAAAAATGCTTGAAAATAAATAAAACAAAAAATTAAGAAAATAAGAAATTTTCCTTCTGTAAAATTCCAAATAGCTTAAATGATGTACCATGACTATTTATATTTTTATATTGTTTTTTTATATAATGTAAAATTCTTAAAAGGACAATTGTCTTTACATAACTTGCTGAATATTTTCAATGAATACAGGGTACTTTTTGCTGTCATCTCTCCAAAACTGTTGACATTTATAACAGTTTAGAGTCACTGAGGATGATATCCCACAATGCAACACTTAACTGTTTTTAAAATATTTTCAGACTAAAACTTTTTGTTCTTTACACTTTCTATATGTATCATACCAATGGTCATTATGTCACAATAAGAGACAGAAATAGTAGCTATTTCTTAAAGAAAAAAATATTAATTTAATAATTAATGACTTTTATTTAACTATAAATTGGTAACAGACAATACATTATGATCAAAGAAAAGAATAAAAAATCTAAAGGAAAAAAACTAATATCTATAATTTTCCCCTTATAAAATGTGGCAACATTTTTTTATTTTCAATTACTATAATCATTTTAACCAAAAGTATAATATTTTCCAAATATAATATGTCACTGTGTATTTTGAAAATTAACATAACTCATTATAGATTAGTTAACTTATCTAATATTGTTATTAGGACTTAAGCTAAAAAAGCTGTATGAAACTAGTGCAAGCTGTGTCTAGTACTTTTAACACTAGACTGATTGAATGAGCGAACAATAATAATTTGTCAATTAGTATGTTATTGGAACTTTTCTAGAACCTTCCAGCTCTACAGCTATATTTGTTCATATATGTTTGTTTTGTTTTTTTTGTTTTTTTGCATTAGTAGTTAGCAAGCGAGCTGCCTATAGGAGGAATCCATTCAAAAGTCTTCTGGAGGAAAAGTCACATGGAAGAGAGATGAAAGCACTTCGTTCTCTGTGGGCATCTCCATCACTCTGCTTGGTCAGGGCTTTGGACAATAGGAGGCGCAGTAGCCTTTCACTTTGGTCAGGTATAAATGCAAGGGTTAAACCAGGCAGAGCGTGTCAGTCACCAGTTGGAAACAGCTCAGACAACCAAAGCCGCCAAAATGATGGGCAAGGTAAGCAGGACACGTCAACATGGGCCACATTTTGGAACATGGTTTTGAAATTCTGATGTACTCCAAATCTAATCATTTATATTCTACCGGTTTATCTTTGACAGATCGTCTTCTACGAGGACAGGAACTTCATGGGACGTTCCTGGGAATGCAGCAGCGACTGCTCCGACATGTCCTCCTACATGAGCCGCTGCCACTCCTTCAGGGTGATGAGCGGCTGCTGGATGTTCTATGACCAGCCCAACTACATGGGTCACCAGTACTTCTTCAGGAAGGGCGAGTACAGTGACTACATGAGCATGTGGGGATGTAACAACTGGGTCAGGTCTTGCCGCATGATCCCCAGGGTACGTATTTAGATATTACATGAGTAATTCATGTAATTACTATAGGACACAATTTAGTGCCCTATGAAGGCTCAAATATGAATGACATGTCAATGCACTTTGATTAAGTTACTTTGAAACAAGATTTTAAATTATTGTTATATCATTGTTATTTTCCTCCAACAGTACAGCGGATCCTACAGAATGAGGGTCTACGAGAGGGATAACTACATGGGCCAGATGATGGAGATGACTGACGACTGTGACAACTTCATGAGCCGCTACCACTGGTCTCACGGCTGCATGTCCTGCCACGTGATGGACGGACACTGGCTCATGTATGAGCATCCCAACTACATGGGCAGGATGTGGTACTTCGGACCTGGACACTACAGGAGCTTCAGGGACTGGGGCAACATGAGGTTCATGAGCATGAGGCGCATCATGGACTCTTGGTACTAAGAAGTGTTTTAAAAAAAAGAAATCTCAGATTTTCAATAAAACATTCCATAACTGAATATTGTCTGAATACTGAGTTTTTTATTCACTGCAAGACTGTCCAGAAAAGAGTGAGTTTACTAAAATAAGCCTTCATAATAAAGGATGGAGACAAGCAATTCCCAAACCAAGTGCCACATTGTTAACCATTAAATTACAAAGTTACAAGTAAGACTTATTAACTTATTTATTAAATTGAATTAATAACAAAGTTCCTACTTTAAATTAGCCTATGTTTTGCAACATTTTCAAGTTTCCACAAGTTTTTGCCAAATTACAGGATCAATTTAACTGGTTGTTCTTTTCAGTTTTCATATATTAGCTTTTTTATGTGACTAAATGTTTATTTTGGATTAATCAAGTAATCAAGCAATTTAAGTACTAAAAAGTGATGAATAATTGGACAAAAACAGATATGTAATGCATTTTTTTTACAACCTTTGCTAAGGCATTCCCAAACTTAAATGAGTTAGTAGTAGTACAAAGGAATTTTTTTTTGGCAAATTCGTATTTTCAATTCCATGATTTGGCTTGTTTATTTCAGAATTTTTAAATAAACATTATTTATAAAGACTACATAAATTTCCAAAGTTATGAATAATCATTTTCTGTCTTATTTTTGCTTTTTTTGTAATATGTTTAATATACAGATATTATGCAATGTGGACCATTTCAGAGGCACACTAAACTATTGAGCCTGAAATCTGCAGTGATCTTGCACTCCTTTACACATACACCAGCAAACCTGTCACCTATTGCCATATTTTGGTCAAATGCCTTAAAATAACGTGTTTTGTTCTTTAGATTTAAGTAGGTTACTAATCTGCTAACATTTTACTGTTAACTATAAAAGTGTGCATAACTAGTTTTTTGTTTTCATTACATTTTTCATATATTTTCTTTGTTTAACTATTACAATACAACAGTAATCACAATTCATTGCTTTTTTACAATTAAATAAGAAGACATATTTGTAAATATGGTCTCAAACTATACGTCCAGTCTGATATATATATAAGTTCTCATTGTCCCATATAAACCTTGTATCTCCATTTTTGTTGTTTTTTTTTATTTAAATCTGAAAGTTAATATTTCCTTTGTGACTTGGAAAACTTGTTTTACTTTGAATTCCATTACAATTGAAGTATTTTTATCCTGTAAAATTCTCATTTTGGAAATTAAACGTTCTGCATGACATCGAAAGCTGTAACATAAAATTCAGAAAAAAACTTATCTTATTGAATTTTTAATAAATACAGGGTACACTTTTAACATTTATACCAGCGATAACTGTGAATTATATAATTTTTTTTTGCTTTTCTATGTGTATAATACAAAAGAACCTTAAGTCACAATATAAGAAACTGTTTTGTGCTAAACAATATTTTAAAATGTTATTTCAAAAACGTTTCCTAAACCATGAAACTATCAGAAAGTCAAAGACAATACATTACAATCTTAGCAAAGAATATCCATGTTTCCCTACAAATATGATACATGTGGAAACATTTTCTTTGTCATTTACTTTCAATAATCATGAATATAACTATGATATTTTTAATGTAAGAAATCTCTGTATATTATAAAAACAAACCTAAGTCATTATAAAATGAAAATCATACCCACCAATGTTAATAAGATTTCAGATAAACGAGATCATATAAACCTAGTGTATTAGTATGTTAACAGAACTCTTCAAAAGCCTTCATGCTCCACGGAAAAGCTAAATATGTCTGATTCTGATACTGTATTCATCAAGATATTAAAAATATGGCTACATTTTTCACATCAGTGTTTCAGTTCTGTTTACTTGTTCTGTTTACTGCACAAGGCTTGTAGGATCTCAAGCCTTTCCCCTCGGCATCCACACATGGGTGAAAATGAGTAAAGTATCACATTTTATGCCTATTTTTATGAATCTTCATAACAGTACAAGTGTTCTGTAAAAAACAACAGAATATTTAAAGCGATGCAATTTTAAAAAAAAAACAGTGAAATTGGTCAATAAAGAATAAAAAGAACTTAACGTTGTCCTCTGGTGTAACATTATTGTCCTTTGGTGTTTTTGTCATTTTTGTCATTTATTGCTATTACATGTCTGTATTAGTAGGAAAACACATGTGTATAATTTTCCATAATTGTGTCAATTAACATACAATTTTAATTAAATAGTTATACAATTTAGAGGCGACACTAAAGAAAAAACTGAGGTGTCATTAAGAGGGGTACTACTCAAAAGTCTTATTCTAGAGTCACATAAATGAGAGATGAAAGCACTTCGCTTCTCTGTTGGGCATCTCCACCACTCTGCGTGGTCAGGGCTTTGGACAATAGGAGGCGCAGTAGCCTTTCACTTTGGTCAGGTATAAATGCAAGGGTTAAACCAGGCAGAGTGTGTCAGTCACCAGTTGGAAACAGCTCAGACAACCAAAGCCGCCAAAATGATGGGCAAGGTAAGCAGGACACGTCAACATGGGTCAAATTTTGGAACATGTTTTTGAGATTCTGCTGTTCTCCAAAACTAATCATTTATATTCTACCGGTTTATCTTTGACAGATCGTCTTCTACGAGGACAGGAACTTCATGGGACGTTCCTGGGAATGCAGCAATGACTGCTCTGACATGTCCTCCTACATGAGCCGCTGCCACTCCTTCAGGGTGATGAGCGGCTGCTGGATGTTCTACGACCAGCCCAACTACATGGGTCACCAGTACTTCTTCAGGAGGGGCGAGTACAGTGACTACATGAGCATGTGGGGATGTAACAACTGGGTCAGGTCTTGCCGCATGATCCCCAGGGTAAGATCGTTAGATATTACATTTGTAAATAGCTAACCTAACAAGATTTTAATCTGAAAAATCCATGACTTGACAATTTAATTTGATCAGATGGAATGAGCCTGTTAACATCAAAACTCTCAATGTTTGAATTATATTACCTCAGGAAATAATTCAGTACATTGTGAACTTTCCAATTTCACTATTTGATTAGATCAAACCTGGATGCACTACTCAGAAGTGAACATTTAAAATTAATTACGTAATTTCATTTTTAAAGCTTTTAATGTTTTAACAGCCTGAGTGTTTATATAAAATAAATTGATGCATTTCTCATATACTTTTCTTCCAAATCCCAACAATAAAAATTTTGTGCTGTTGAATGGCCACTTTTAGGTTTATGCATTAACATTCCACCATCCCAGACAAAATCAAAGACAGACTTTACATTATGTTACTAATTTATTTTTTAAAAAGTAGTCTCATTCCTTCTTCCCCCCAACAGTACAGCGGATCTTACAGAATGAGGGTCTACGAGAGGGATAACTACATGGGCCAGATGATGGAGATGACTGACGACTGCGACAACTTCATGAGCCGCTACCACTGGTCTCACGGCTGCATGTCCTGCCACGTGATGGACGGACACTGGCTCATGTATGAGCATCCCAACTACATGGGCAGGATGTGGTACTTCGGACCTGGACACTACAGGAGCTTCAGGGACTGGGGCAACATGAGGTTCATGAGCATGAGGCGTGTCATGGACTCCTGGTACTAAGAAGTGATCAGTTTTTCAATAAAATGTTCAATACCTGAATACTGAATTTGTTTTATTCTTTGAAAATGACAAATATGACTGACTGGAGAACACTGAGTGTATAGTTTTTTATCTCTCTAATTTGCAATGAAGACACATAACCACCTAACCAAGTACCACACTGATTTTTCATTTAACTGTCAAATACACAGTAACTTGTAAAATTCAATAGTTACATTTTAAATGTTTTGAACTGAATTATGCCATAGTATTTGATTATATAATTATATACTCAAGGAATAATCAAGTAGTCAGGCTACCCCTGTCCAATCTGTGAGGACAAAATGGAAAGAATTAGATATGACGTACAGGTTTGCTAACCGTTGTAAAAGTGTTCCTAACCAAGAAGTAGCTGATATCAAAAATATTTTATGAGCAAATATGTGAGTTGAGTTGGTGTGTTTATGTAACTATGCCTTTTCAAATAACAATGTTTTAAAATTCTAAAACAATATAAATGATTTCTTCTTAAATGTTTGCATATATGCTTGACATGCATATTTAAAATTACTAAATCACATTTCGTAAATTTGCACTGCCTCCTATTTTTTTGCAAACTGACCAAAATGAATCCCTTCAGTAACCTGTAAAACAGGTGCCAGTTTAATTTTACATTTTATCACTTACAATTTCCATCTACATGTCTTTTGCAAAGTGGACGCAGCATCCAGTCCAGAACAATGCGGCTAATTAAATCTTCTTAGATTAACACACTACACTACTGAGCCTAAAAATGTTAATATTGTTGTACTTATTATTTTAAGTTGCACTTATATTGTTAAGTTGCACTTATATTGTTGAGGGAGTTTTTCCTTGCCACTGTCGCCGTTGGGGCTCACTGGGGGACTTTGATCCATCATGTCTTACGTTATTTTCTTCTTTGTCTCTGTCTTTTATTAATCACTACTTATGTAAAGCTGCTTTGTGATGACAACAGTTGTAAAAAGCTATACAAATAAATCTGACTTGACTTGACTTCCTGATGCATTTAAACCAGCAAACCTTCAAATGTTTCTGCTAACTATCCCCCATTTACACAATTCAAAGTTTTAAAAACCTTCAACACTTACTGCATAAAACAGGCAAATACAATATAACATTTTTAAGTAAGTAACCAACAGAACTATTTCAAATGAAATAAAAGATTTTGTTTCATTGTAGTCTGTAAGAAAAGAGTAAGGCTATAACATGGTCACAAATGTCCTTACATTTTAATATTTTCCTGAAAATGTTGTATAATGAAAAAATAAAAAGTTATTTTTTGTAAGAAACAAGTTATATTTAAAGGAAATATATTTACTTTAACCTAAAAGTTAATATTTTCATTTTGAAACAATTCCATGATGGACCAATGGAACCAAAAGAAATATGACCAATATAAATGCTACAAAATGACTTGGAATAAAATCTTTTTACTTTCTACATTTTTTTTCATTCTGTAAAGTTGCCATTTTGGAATTAAAAGGTGTGATGTAGGTGACAAAAGAACAAAATTATGGAAGTAAAAAAATCCATTGGGACAGATTTTCATGATGAAAGGACCAACAGAAATGCTTAAACATTACATGGAATAAAACCTTTTTACTTTGAATTCCATTACAATTTAGGAAGTCTGTTCCTTCAGTAAAGTTGCCATTTTGGAAATAAAAGATTTTTGCATGACAAACAAAACAGATTTTTGGTTTCCGGTGTGTGTCCTACCATTATGTGACCATAAATTACAGAAATATAATATTTAACTATAAAATATAATATATAACTATAAAAATATATAATATATAACTATAAAAATATACAAAATGTCAAAGACAATATATAAGAATATAAACAAACAATAAAAAATAAACAGGATTAAAACAATATCCATAAAGTGCCCCTATAAAACATGATAAGAGTAGAAACATTTTCTTTGTTAATTTACTGTAATTCATTCGAACAAATTATAATATTATAAAATGTGATGTGTCTGTGTATTATAAAAACAACCAAAAGTCATTGTAGAATGGATATTTTATCCACCAATGTTATTAAGACTTCAGTTAAACAAGGCTATGTAAAAAACATAGTGTTTCAGTATGTTAATGGAACTCTTCTAGAGCCCTTCTGCTCCACAGCACAGCTAAATATAACTGATACTCAAACTGTATTCATGAAGATTTTCTTGCATCTACGTTTGGGGCAATATTTAAATACTATTTACTTTTTATAAAATGTTTATAGGATCTCCACCCTCCCCCCGACATCCAACCATGTGTGAAAAAAAGAGAAATATCATGTTTTATATATATTTTTATGAAACTCTGAAACAGTACAACTGTTTTGGTGACACACTACCTGAGTCACATGGAAGAGATGAAAGCACTACGTCCTCTGTGGGCATCTCCATCACTCTGCTAGGTCAGGGCTTTGGACAATAGGAGGTGCACTATTCTTTCACTTTGGTCAGGTATAAATGCAAGGGTTAAACCAGGCAGAGTGTGTCAGTCACCAGTTGGAAACAGCTACGACCAACCACAGCAGCCAAAATGATGGGCAAGGTAAGCAGGACACGTCAACATGGGCCACATTTTGGAACATGGTTTTGAGATTCTGATGTTCTCCAGATCTAATCATTTATATTCTACCGGTTTATCTTTGACAGATCGTCTTCTACGAGGACAGGAACTTCATGGGACGTTCCTGGGAATGCAGCAGTGACTGCTCTGACATGTCCTCCTACATGAGCCGCTGCCAATCCTTCAGGGTGATGAGCGGCTGCTGGATGTTCTACGACCAGCCCAACTACATGGGTCACCAGTACTTCTTCAGGAGGGGCGAGTACAGTGACTACATGAGCATGTGGGGATGTAACAACTGGGTCAGGTCTTGCCGCATGATCCCCAGGGTAAGATTGCTACATATTACATGTGTAAATAGCTACACTAACATTTTCAACAGAGTATGATGGAACACAAATCTATGACTTGTAAACTCGATTCAATCAGACTACTTTGAAATAAGGCCATAAATACCAACACTCTGCTTTACACTGCTTCAATTGATTTCCTTAGGAAATAATTCAATATATTGTAAAATCTTGTTCAACACTGAATCTACAAATTAAATCTTGATTGTATTTAAGAAGCATAAATTACATTAGATTAGTTTCTATTTCAAAATTGAATCTTATTGTTTTTCCTCCAACAGTACAGCGGATCCTACAGAATGAGGGTCTACGAGAGGGATAACTACATGGGCCAGATGATGGAGATGACTGACGACTGTGACAACTTCATGAGCCGCTACCAGTGGTCTCACGGCTGCATGTCCTGCCATGTGATGGACGGCCACTGGCTCATGTACGAGCATCCCAACTACATGGGCAGGATGTGGTACTTCGGACCTGGACACTACAGGAGCTTCAGGGACTATGGCAACATGAGGTTCATGAGCATGAGGCGTGTCATGGACTCCTGGTACTAAGAAGTTATTTACTGCTAAAAAAATAAATTATTAGTTTTTGTAATAAAACGTTCAATAACTGAATATTGTCTGAATACTGAGTTTGTTCAATTCTTTTTCAAATGAAAAGACAGCACAAAAAGTCTTAAATAAGGGAAGACAAGAAAGTGCCACATTCTTAACTAAAAAAAATACACAGTAACTACTAATGCTTTTTTTATATCGGGAAAAAATAAAAAAGCATCTACTTTAAGTCTTATCTGGAAACTGCAGTTAAAACCCATATAGCACACATAACCACTGCATGTCATTGATTGGCAAAGTTTGGACATGTTTTACCAAATTCGTCAGAAATTCTAAAGTTTCCAAAGTTAGAATGAACTTGTTTTTCTAACATGACTGAATGTTTCCCTTGCTATAATCAAGCAATCATGCTAGCCATTTCGTATCCATGTATCCTTGAGTACTGTAGAATTACTAGGACAAAAACATATGCATTACAGTTTTTACTTTTTTCCCAACATAGAAGTAGCTACTAAAAAGAAATAATTTTGTTGGCATATTCATCAGATTTGTTATGTCAATTTTCCTAGTCCATTATAAATAATAAAAAAGCATAAATTACTAAAATTACATAATCAGTTTTTCATTGTTTTTACAGTATTCATATTTGCCTAAAATGGTCATTCAAACATTGCAATATCTTTATATTACCAACTGACTACAATGAAACCCTTCAGTAAACTGTAGAACATGTGCCAGTTTCAATAATGTTTCCATCTGCAGTTTTCTTGCAAGGTGGGCCATTATAAAGGCACACTTCTCTACTGAACCTAAATAACTGCAGTGGTGTTGCACTTTTTGACATACGCAAAGATAAGATAATCCTTTATTAGTCCCACAATGGGGAATTCTCAGTGTCACAGCAGCAAAGGGATAGCAAGACACTCAGAAGCAAAAATGTGGATAAATTACCAATATATACACAATATAAATAATAGACATAAAAAAACAATAACAATATTAGTTACAGATTATTTGCAGATAATTGCAAATTGACCCTTAATTGCACATGGGGAGGTATTGCACATTGTATTTTTACATTTTTACATTCTTCATCTACTTTAGTTTACCCCACTTTAACACTGAGTGTTAGAGTGTTGAATTGTTACAATTCAAAATTGTAAAAGTTCGTTGTTTTTTCCAAACTTAAATAAAACGATTCCAGATTAAATAATACAATTCCAGATTCAATGTTGTCTCAGACTATATCTCCAGTCTAACATATATTTATGTAATATAGTAATCTTCCCATTGTGACAAATGTTCAAGATGAATGAACCAATATCAAACACTGGGAGAAAACTGCACCTACGCCTACCTTAGAGGCTTCCACCTCTATGACAAATGGAATCTTTGGGTCAGGCAACTAGAAAACTAGGTCTGTGGTTAACAACTGCATAAGGGTGTTGGATGGCACCTGTACTTCTGTGGACCAGATAAACCTCACTGATGCTCATAAGATTGTTCAAAGGGGCAGCCACATAGCCAAAGTTCTTTACAAACTTTCAGAAGAAGTTGGAAAACCCAGGAAGCACTGGACTAAGTGCACAGCGGTGGGCCAGGACTGTCCTCCACAGCCTTTATTTTTGGTAAGATCCATGTGCAGGTTGTTGTGGGATACGACAAAGAAAAAAGGAGATCATCTTTGCATGGAACTGTGTTTTTTCTGTTTGATGAACAGGTGGCTCTCCAGAAGCACCTTGGATGTGGGTGATGTGTTCATCTATGGACCTACTGTAGATGAGGATGTCATCCAAATAGACAAACACATACCTGTCTATGGCCTCCCTGAGGACCTTGTTGATGTTGCGCTGGAAAATGGCAGGCGCGTTCATCAACCCAAATGGCATAACAAGGTACTCATAGTGCCCAGATTTGGTTATAAAAGCCAGTTCCACTCCTAACCCTGACCAAGTTGTGTGCACTGCGTAGGTCCAGCTTGGTGAAGGTGGAGGCCTACTGCAGTGCCTCTAAGGTCTTTGCTGAGGTCTTGAGGGGTAGTGGGTAACGGTCCTTAACAAATTATCTTGTCAAGGTCTCTGTAGTGCTCGGTGCGAAGACCGACTTGCAATGTAAGAGGGTGTGTATGGTAAAAAAACATCCCTGGGCTCCAGTGACTATCCATCTATAAGTGTTACGTGCATGGGCTCCCTCAAGGGTACCCGTAGCAGGCTGGTGTCCTTCAATTTATTTATTTTTTATATTCTTAGATAAATGCAAATATTTGATTTTATACAGTCTGCTTGTCAGTTTGTCTGTGTGTCACACAGTAGGTCCTAATGGTCACAATAAAAACAAAAGTTACAGGTATTATGTAATGTATTTTACTTAATTATAAATAAACATTGAAAATGCCTTTAAATATATCAGTCATAAAAACACCAAAAGGATTAATCTAATATCCATAATGTTCCCCTATAAAATGCAACAACAGTGGATTTTTTTTTTTTGGCAATTACTATAATTCATCATCAACATAATTATTGTGATATATGTCTCTGAGTATTATAAAAAAAAAACCTAAGTCAAAACATATCATTAGCTTATTCACTAATGTTATTAATGTTATTATTATTACTTCAATTAAGACTATGTAAAATTAGTGTATCAGTATATTAATTGAACTCTTCTGGAGTCATCCTGCTCCACAGCACAGCTAAATATGACATATAGTCAAACTATATGCAATAAAGTGTATGAATGAATTGCTAATTGAACTGCATTTTTTAAGGCAATGTTTAAATCCTGTTTCTGCAAAATTCTCATATGATCTCCAACCCTCCTCCCACCATCCACCCATGTGTGGATCCCTGTGATCCCTGAGCTAATTTTCTTTCTATTCTGTATCACAATTTATGCTTATTGTACGAACCTTTATAATAGTATAGATATTCTGTAAAAACAGCAGAACATATTTACAGTAATGCAATTGTTTAAAAGAACAATGAAAAGGGCCAAAACAAATAAAAAGGAGTTTACTTGGTCTTCTGGTGTAACATTATTGTCTTTTGTTATGAGAGTACAACCACTGAAATGTTTTGGTAACAAAAAACATGCTGTTTCAGCCTTGTTTTATAATTAATTCAAGAAATATTACTTGTCATTATCTGTATCAAGACACATTAGCATACTGTTTATGTTTATGTAATGTAACATACAATTTTAAGTAATTTAAGTAATGATATAATTTAGGGGTGAGAATACAAAACAAATACTGATGTGCCATTAAGAGGGATCCATTTAAAAGTCTTCTAGAGTCACAAGAGAGACGAAAGCACTTCACTTCTTTGTGGGCATCTCCATTATTCTGCTTGGTCAGGGCTTTGGACAATAGGAGGCGCACTATCCTTTCACTATGGTGAGGTATAAATGCAAGGGTTAAACCAGGCAGAGTGTGTCAGTCACCAGTTGAAAACAGCTCCGACCAACCAAAGCAGCCAAAATGATGGGCAAGGTAAGCAGGACACGTCAACATGGCCAAATTTTGGAACATAGTTTTGAGATTCTGCTGTTCTCCAAATCTAATCATTTATATTCTACCGGTTTATCTTTGACAGATCGTCTTCTACGAGGACAGGAACTTCATGGGACGTTCCTGGGAATGCAGCAGCGACTGCTCCGACATGTCCTCCTACATGAGCCGCTGCCACTCCTTCAGGGTGATGAGCGGCTGCTGGATGTTCTATGACCAGCCCAACTACATGGGTCACCAGTACTTCTTCAGGAGGGGCGAGTATAGTGACTACATGAGCATGTGGGGATGTAACAACTGGGTCAGGTCTTGCCGCATGATCCCCAGGGTAAGATTGCTAGATATTACATGTTTAAATTGCTAATCTAACACTTCCAACTGATTATGATGGAAGACAATTCAGTGCTTCATAAAAATGCAAATATCCATGTTGATTATTTTTGATCAGATTACTCTCATAATTCATTAGGGGATAATTCAGTAATAGCGAAATCTCATATTTCAACATTCGATTGTTGTTTTGAAAGATCCACAAATGAACCTGGATCAACTATGCAGTAGAGAAAATTCTTCTTTTTCTTCTTATTACTATTATTATTATTTATTTTGTAGTACAGTGGATCCTACAGAATGAGGGTCTACGAGAGGGATAACTACATGGGCCAGATGATGGAGATGACTGACGACTGTGACAACTTCATGAGCCGCTACCAGTGGTCTCAAGGCTGCATGTCCTGCCATGTGATGGATGGCCACTGGCTCATGTATGAGCATCCCAACTACATGGGCAGGATGTGGTACTTTGGACCTGGACACTACAGGAGCTTCAGGGATTATGGCAACATGAGGTTCATGAGCATGAGGCGTGTCATGGACTCCTGGTACTAAGAAGTGATCAACAGCTTAAAAAAATATATCCATTTTTCAATAAAACTTTCAATAACTGAATATTGGCTAAATATTGAGTTTGTTTTTTTTATTCTTTTTCAATGAAAAAAAGACTGTGCAGACAAGACACAGTGTATTAAAAATGTCTGCTTAATAAAGGATGGAGACAAGTAATCGCCTTACCAAGTACCACATTTTTAACAAATAAAATACACAGTATCTACTACTACTACAATTCACATTTTTATATTGTGAACAAATAAAAAAGAAAGCATTTACTGTATGTCTTATCTGAAACCCACAGTTAAAACTGACCCATACTACACACATAACTACTGCATGTTATTGATTGGTAACTTTCATCAAGCAATAATACTAGCCCTTTTCCAGTTTGTGTATCCTTGAAGACTTGACACAAATTTGATAAAAATGGACAAAAACAGATTGTTTTACCAACTTTTTATATGTCATTCACAACCTAGAAATAGCTGCTAATAAGAAATGATGTTGGCAAATTTTTCAGGTGAACTATTCCATTGTAAATAATCTTAAAACATAACATTACTAAAATTACAAATAATTAGTTTCTTATTGTTTTTTTTTAAATCTTCATATTGACCTGACATTGTCATTCAAAATGACTTAAAATCCCTGTTTCATACATTGCCTTGTCTTTTTAATTGCCAACTGACTACAGTAAAACTCTTCACTAACATGTAAAGCATGTGCCATTCTTATTTTACCTGTTACAATAATGATTACTACTACAGATTTTTAAAGGTGCACCATTTCAGAATCACATAACACTACTGAGCCTAAAAAACTGCAGTGGTGTTGTGCTCCTTGAGACACATGAACCAGCAACCTGGAACCTTTTCACATTCTTTGGTCAAAGGCCTGAAAATATTTCCCTGTTAAATATCCCACACTTGCACTTTACCTGCTTTTGTTCATAATTTTTGTGTAGTGCATACATTTATGCGATCATACTGGTTGTTACTGGTAAATTGATTTCAAGGAAAAAATGTTCTTTAAGTTTAATGAAAAAGCACATGCTTTTGACAACTGTTTTCTCATTTGAACAATTAGACTCAAGTAATGTGTTAACATAGTCACTAATTTGTAAAAAACCTGATAGTTTGCTATACAATGGTATAGTTTATTTTGTTTTCATTATATCTCTCATATCTTTTTTAATTGGTACAATTCAATTTAAATGTTGTTGTTTTTTCACACTTTCACAAAAAATCCAGATATTCAATGTGATCTCAGACTACAGCTGTATAATATATTTTGGCATTGTCTTGCAGAAACCTTGTGTCTCTATTTAACTGTTTTTCTTTAATTTGAACATGACAGTTAAACAGTCCATCACAGGTTAAGAGATTTTTACCCTTGTAAAGTTACTGATTTTCAATAGATACAGGCTACAGTTTGGTGACATCTTTCCCAAACTGCTGAAATTTGTACCAGTTTAAAGTGAGTGAGGATAATATCCCCCATATTGCTATACTCACTTGTTTTTTATAATATTCTCATATTCTCATATATACAAAAAGTTTCCCTCTAAAATGTGATAACTGTGGAAACATTATCTTTTAATGTTTTCTTTTATGATCTTTTATAAACTTTTTGTAATTCATCGCAAACAATTCTAACATTTTCAATGTAATATGTGTCTGTGAATTATATGTTTATAAGACTTAAACAAGTTAAGTTAAACAAGACATTGTGAATCCAGTGTATCAGTGTTTTAACAGAGCTCTTGTAGAGCATTCCTGCTCCACACCAAAGCTAAATATGATGGATAGGCAAACTATATGAAATAAAGTGTATGAATGAATTGTCCTAAATATTGCTGCATTTTTCAATTTTGATCACTTTCTGCACAATTCTCATAGGATCTCCAGTAGCAACATACATTTGCATACTTTTTACATAATTATGTAATTTCATATACACTTTTCATTTAAAAATGAAATAACTTAGGGGTATGACACTAAGGTCCTAGTAAGATAGATTTATTCAAAAGTCTTCTGGAGGAAAAGTCACATAAATGAGAGATGAAAGCACTTTGTTCTCTGTGGGCATCTCCATCACTCTGCTTGTTCAGGGCTTTGGACAATAGGAGGCACAGCAGCCTTTCACTTTGGTCAGGTATAAATGCAAGGGTTAAACCAGGCAGAGTGTGTCAGTCACCAGTTGGAAACAGCTCAGACAACCAAAGCCGCCAAAATGATGGGCAAGGTAAGCAGGACACCAAATTTTGGAACATAGTTCTGCTGTTCTCCAAATCTAATCATTTATATTCTACCGGTTTATCTTTGACAGATCGTCTTCTACGAGGACAGGAACTTCATGGGACGTTCCTGGGAATGCAGCAGCGACTGCTCCGACATGTCCTCCTACATGAGCCGCTGCCACTCCTTCAGGGTGATGAGCGGCTGCTGGATGTTCTACGACCAGCCCAACTACATGGGTCACCAGTACTTCTTCAGGAGGGGCGAGTACAGTGACTACATGAGCATGTGGGGATGTAACAACTGGGTCAGGTCTTGCCGCATGATCCCCAGGGTAAGATTGCTAGATATAATGTGTGTAAATCTCTAACCTAACAACCTTTTCAACTGATTATGATGGAACACAAATATCCATGACTTGTTAATTCTATTTGATTAGATTACTCTCAGCGCTTCAATTATAATTCTTTAGAGCATAATTCAGTACAATGTGAAATTTAAAATTTCACCATTTGATTGAAACAACAAGATTGAGAATTGCTTTTTTTGTTGTTGTTTTTTTTTTAAATATACTTAATACACAAATTGACATGGAGGAACTATGTAGTAGAGAAAAATATAATTTTCCTTTTTATTATTTATTTTGTAGTATAGTGGATCCTACAGAATGAGGGTCTACGAGAGGGATAACTACATGGGCCAGATGATGGAGATGACTGACGACTGCGACAACTTCATGAGCCGCTACCAGTGGTCCCATGGCTGCATGTCCTGCCATGTGATGGATGGTCACTGGCTCATGTACGAGCATCCCAACTACATGGGCAGGATGTGGTACTTCGGACCTGGACACTACAGGAGCTTCAGGGACTGGGGCAACATGAGGTTCATGAGCATGAGGCGCATCATGGACTCATGGTACTAAGAAGTAATCAGCTGCTTAAAAAATGTTAAATATTTTTTTTCAATAAAATGTTCAATATCTGAATACTGGCTGACTATTGAGGGTTTTTAATGAAAAAAGTAAGTCAGAATAGAAAACAATAAGAATTTGTCTTTCTAATTAGGGATGAATGTAATCGTAAGTACCACATTGTTGACTATTAAAGTACACAGCAGTAAACAACTAGTAAAATTCACTCAATAAATTCACACAAACTGCCTCATGTTTCACATTTTTCACATACTTACTGTATTCTACTTTTTTTCAACTTTTGTTTTTTATATATATATATATATATAGATATATATATAGATATATATATAGATAGATAAGATAAGATAGTCCTTCATTAGTCCCGCAGTGGGGAAATTCCCAGTGTAACAGCAGAAAGGGATAGCAAGACACTCAGTTACAAAAATTTGGATAAATAATTTACACTATATACACAATATAAATAAGAATTAAAAGAGCAATAACAAGATAGATAGATTCTAGAAGTAGTTGCTGCAAAGAAATGACTTTGGCTGTAAAGGAATGGTTCATCAACTATACAACTTACAACATTTAAAAGTGACAATCATTACAAATAATTAATTCATAATTTTAAAGATTTTCATTCCTACTTGAAATGCTTAGTGCAACCATTTTAAAGTTATTATTTCAAAATTGCATTACATTCTTTTATTGCCTACTGACTACAACAACCCCCTTAAATAACCTGTAAAGCATGTGCAAGTTTCATTTGACCTTTTTTAGTAATCATTTTCATATACAGGTATTTTGCAAGTTTGACCATTTCAGATGCACAGTACACTACAGAGCCTGAAAACTCCAGTGGTGTTCCATTCCACATAAGCCAGCAAACCTGGCACCTACTGTTATACTTTGGTCAAATGCCTGAAAATATTTTTCTGCTATTACCCACTTAACAATCCAAAGTAAAAAAAAAATACTTATTTCTTTTATTTTAATTGAACCAACTTCAACATAGTGCAAAAAAACATGAGAAATTATGAGCTAATACTGGAAGTAACCAGTAGACGTGTTTCAAGAAAAGAACATAATTGTTCACTACATTTTAAGAAATAGCACCTACTTTAAACATAGCGTGTGCAATAATCCAATTGTTCAGAATGTTAACTTTGTAAGTTAAATACATGAAGATTAAATAAAATGACTGCAGAAACTTTGTAGCTCCATTTTGCCATTTTTGTCACCTTTGATCTGACACTTGTTCTATCCATTGCAAAGTTTTCATTATAACTGGACAAATAGAAATGCTCCTAAATTACATGGAATATAAAATATATTTTTATTTTGTACTTTCAATCAAAAAAATACATATAAAGTATGAACTAGAAATACTGTAAAGTAGCCGTTTTAGAGATGAATGTTTTTGGCATGACAGTGAAATGTATAACAAAAAAATAACTAAAAACTTAAAAATATATACAAATGCCTTGAGAGAGATTTATCCACAATGTTAGACACTTATTTTCATAAACTTATTTTACTTTCAAATTCTTATTAAGTACACATTTATGAATACTATTTTCACTACTTGACCTTTTTGGAGATTTTCAATAAATGAAAGTTGACCTTAGATGAAAAAAATAACTGTTGAAATTTAAGATAAGAGACAATATCCCCAACTACTACAATGATTTACTGTTTAATAAAATATATTTATAAATTCAAAACAAAATTCTAGTTGTTCTATATGTCAACACATAGGGCATTATGTTACAATGAAGCACAAATGGGTAGGTATTACATTACTGTGAAAGTTATAGATATTAATTGTCAATTTTATTTAACTTTGAATACATTTTCAAATGGTACAGTACCATATGAGCAAATAATGAAAAAGGATACAACTAGTATTCATAATGTTCCACTACAAATGGGAGGAACTGTGGTAACATGTTCTAGGCCAGTTACTGTAGTTCATTTTAAAGACAGTTACAGTGTTTTTCAATGTGAAAGCCCTACAGTTTTAAAGATTGAACTATTTACATATTATAAAAACAATCATAACTAATTATAGAATGGTTAGTTTATCCGTTAGTGTTATTAAGACTTAAGTTAAACAAGACTGTGTAAACCTAGTATGAGTACTTTTACCTAGTACCTAGTACTTTTAACAATGGGCTCTCATTAATTCATTTAGTCAGTCAGTAATGAAACTCTTCTAAAGCCGCCATAGTCCACAGAACATTAAAATATATGACCTCTTTTTTTAGTTTGACCACATGTACTTCTGTGCTATTTTTTGTACTTAAGAACAACAATGTTTAAAAAAATCATTATTTTATTTGTTGTTTAATGTTTCAGCCTGCTTAAGTAAAAGTATGCAATTTAAAATACATTTGTAATTTATGCTATAGGAGTTGCACATTAAATAACAACCAAAACAAAATTGATCAAAATCCTTGTCTGTAAGCACATTTATATGTGTCACATAATAGGACATTATATCACACTAAATGGCAGAAACGATAGTTATTGCATTATAAACAATAACTATCTAACAATACTAACAATAAAAATGCTAAAAATGTTTTTTTTTTTTTTTTTTTTTGTCAAAAAAATGTCAAAACATAATCACATCTAATATCCATAATGTTCCCCTACAAAATGTGGCAACTATGGTCACATTTTATGTTAACCACTGAACCAAAATTGTTCAACTATGCTCCAACACTAGCAAGTAAACAAGCTACAACACAGTCCGCCAAAAAGAGGGATCCATTCAAAAGTCTTCTAGAGACTGAGTCACATGGAAGAGAGAACTGAAAGCTCTTTGATTCTCTGTGGGCCTCTCCACCGCTTTGCTTGGTCAGGGCTTTGGACAATAGGATGCGCAGTATCCTTTGACTTCAATCAGGTATAAATGCAAGGGTTAAACCAGGCAGAGTGTGTCAGTCACCAGTTGGAAACAGCTCAGACAACCAAAGCAGCCAAAATGATGGGCAAGGTAACCAGGACACGTCAACATGGATCAAATTTTGGAACATGGTTTTGAGATTCTGTTTTTCTCCAAATCTAATCATTTATATTCTACTGGTTTATCTTTGACAGATCGTCTTCTACGAGGACAGGAACTTCATGGGACGTTCCTGGGAATGCAGCAATGACTGCTCCGACATGTCCTCCTACATGAGCCGCTGCCACTCCTTCAGGGTGATGAGCGGCTGCTGGATGTTCTACGACCAGCCCAACTACATGGGTCACCAGTACTTCTTCAGGAAGGGCGAGTACAGTGACTACATGAGCATGTGGGGCTCAAACAACTGGGTCAGGTCTTGCCGTATGATCCCCAGGGTAAGATGTGTAATAATTAATCCAAACATTCCAAATTTGATGCTGCTGAATGGCCGACATTAAAATGATGCATTGACCATTTTTCCTCCAGCATATCAAATTACAACTTTAGTTTACAATACATTCATGATTTTCTGTATTATAATTAATTTCTTTTTCCCAACAGTACAGCGGATCCTACAGAATGAGGGTCTACGAGAGGGATAACTACATGGGCCAGATGATGGAGATGACTGACGACTGTGACAACTTCATGAGCCGCTACCACTGGTCTCACGGCTGCATGTCCTGCCATGTGATGGACGGCCACTGGCTCATGTATGAGCAACCCAACTACATGGGCAGGATGTGGTACTTCGGACCTGGACACTACAGGAGCTTCAGGGACTATGGCAACATGAGGTTCATGAGCATGAGGCGCGTCATGGATTCTTGGTACTAAGAAGTGATCAACTGCGTAAAAAATGCAAACTATCAATTTTTCAATAAAATTACCAGTAACTGAATATTAGCAGAGCATGTTTTCTTATGTTTTATTAAACTGGTATTGCACACACCTCCCACAGAACATTGAGTGTACTAGAAATCTTAGAAATCTTCTGAATTAGGCATGAGACAAGTAGGACTTTACTTACTTGAGTACTACATTAGTGATCAACTCGTTAAAACTATGAGATGGTAAACTATATTTGATATATACTATTAACAAAGCGATTTTTCCAGAATAATTTATTTACTTATTACACACACTATCAAATAAAGTTGGTGTATTAACAATGTGTCCTCCTAATTAGGTATGGCGGCAAGTAATTGAAAAGTTATTTCACTTGCAAGGTTGGTTATCTTTTACCAATGTTTGGCAGAAATCCCATTCAACCTAACAAGAAACTAAATTCAATGTTTTAAAATTATCTTTATAAAACAAGAACAAAAACATGTTTACTACAGTTTTACCTCCTATCTCTAAAAGTTGTCTGAATTCAAAACAGTTACTACATTGTTTTTTACTGTTCATTTCAATGTACACAACAGCACATAATAGGTCATTTATTTCACAGCATTGCAAACTAACTGCACTAGAAATATCCATTAACAGTAGTGTAAAATGGCATTGCATTGCCTAATTTTACTGTCAGCTGACTGTACCCAAAACCTTTAGTAATCTAAACAACTCGTGCCAGCCTTTCCCGTACTCAATAATGATTTCCACCAGTACACTAAACCTGATGACCCCTTAACACATTTGAACCAACAAACCTGGCTTATAGACATTTAAGCATTAAAAGTACTTCTATGCCTATTTCTATTGATTATGTCATACTAAATTTAAATGGCAAAGCTATTTCAAGAATGAAACAAGTGTTTTGATCTCTAGGTATATAAAAATAGCACATGTCCACATTGTCCAATATGTGTGTAAAAAGTTCATTTATTTCATAATGTGAACGCTTAGAAAACAAATGCATGATGATAAAAATATGTAGGAAACTCTGCATTAACTACAAAGAAATAAATGGCTTACACTTTTTCAGTTACTTGGAAACAATTTTAGTTTTTCATAACTTAGTTATAGTTTTTTAGGTCTCTAAAACACTTCAGTTCAAATAATAAACACTTTTGCTCATTACCACTATGTCATTGCTCCATGAGGTCACTCATTTCAAGCTCCAGTCCAGTGGAATACAATCAAAGCTAAAGATTAAAAAAAAACAATGGCGGCTGCAGCAAAGTCTGACTCGGTTGCCAAATAAGTTTTTAAAATTTCCAAAACCCCAAGACATCGAAAACTATGAGACCATATTACAGACAATGGACCAGCATAAACAGCAAAACAACCATAACTGTTGTCTATTCATGTTTAAGGCTGGTATTTGAACTAAATACTACCTCACTGCATCACTGGACTCTTTTGCACATGTATTACGCATAGTTGCACATGGCATTTTTTGGACATTACCTATTATTTATTTTAAAAGTAGAGTACTGCTAGAGTACCTGACTAACCGGTGCTGCACTCTACTGTTTTCTGGCTGACCCTCCACAATAAGATAGAATACACAATCTATTTGCACTACCCCACTTCCCACTACAATCTCGGTTAGTCTGATTTATTTATTGTATCCTGCCTGCTACACTTTCTCGTCTGTACTCTGTGTCTCGTCTGCATTGTGTTGTTCTGTCTGCCTGCACTGTGTTGTGTTGCACCATGGTCCTGGAGGAACATTATTTCGCTTCACTGTGTACGCTGTATATAGTTAAAATGGCAAAAAAGCCTCTTGACTTGACTTGGTTCACACATGCCATGGCACTAAACCGTCCACATAGTTACAAGGAGATTCATTTTTCTCCAGAGATCACATTGTATTTGATATTAGCATAGACCTATGTGAATTCTCTGATTCTGTCATGTGTAGATCGCAATGTAAACAACCAACTGATCACAATGGAGCTGGTTTGTGTTAATGTGTTAAACCCAATTCTTTGTGTAAAGAATGGCATAAATACAACAGATTACATATACTTGGGCATTAATATCCCACTGCACTGCTAAATATTATGCTGAAATTATTGTATAAACCTACATTGTAAAAACCTAAATATTTAATTTTGAATTCAATTGTTTTGTGAAAAATGTTTCTCAAAATAAAATGTTAAATTTAAATGCCCAATTTAACTTTTTGGAGGGAAATTAATTGTTTAGAATTAATCAACTAATCAGCAAAATAATCAATAGATTAAATGATAGAAAAATACACACATGGACAAGATTGTTGGTACCCCTCGGTTAATGAAAGAAAAACCCACAATGGTCACAGAAATAACTTGAATCCGGCAATAGTCATAATAAATAAAAAAAAATATGAAAATGAACAAATGAAAATCCAACATTGATTTTGAAACATGCTTCAACAGAATTATTTTAAAAAGGAAACTTATTAAACAGGCCTGGATAAAAATGATGGTACCCCTGAAAATAATGTGATCAAAGGGACATGTTAAATCAAGGTGTGTCCACTAATTAGCATCACAGGAGTCTACAATCTTGTAATCAGTCAGTGGGCCTGTATATAGGGCTACAGCTAGTCACTGTGCTGTTTGTTGACATGGTGTGTACCACACTCAACATGGACCAGAGGAAGCAAAGGAAAGAGTTGTCTCAGGAGATTAGAAAGAAAATTAGAGACAAGCATGTTAAAGGTAAATGTTATAAGACCATCTCCAAGCAGATTGATGTTCCTGTGACTACAGGTGCACATATTATTCAGAAAGTTTAGATCCATGGGACTGTAGCCAACCTCCCTGGATGTGGCTGCAGGAGGATAATTAATGACAAATTAAAGGGACTGACAATACAAATGGTAACAACAGAGCCCAGAATAACTTCTAAAGACATTAAAGGTGAACTTCAAGCTCAAGGAACATCAGTCAGATCGCACTATTCGTCGCTGTTTGAGCCAAAGTGGACTTCATGGGAGACAACCAAGGAGGACCCCATTGTTGAAAACAAATGATAAAAAAGTCAGACTCGAATTTGTCAAACCACATGTTGACAAGGCCCAAAGCTTCTGGGAGAATGCCCTATGGACAGATGAGACAAAAATGAAACTTTTTGCCAAGGTACATCAGCTCTATGTTCACAGATGGAAAAATTAAGCATATCAAGAAAAGAACACTGTCCCTACTGTGAAACATAGAGGAGGCTCTGTTATGTTCTGGGGCTGCTTTGCTGCATCTGGCACAGGGTCTTGAATCTGTGCTGAGTACAATGAAATCTCAAGACTATCAAGGGATTCTAGAGAGAAATGTGCTGCCCAGTGTCAGAAAGCTTAGTCTCAGTCGCAGGTCATGGGTCTTGCAACAGGATAATGACCCAAAACACACAGCTAAAAACACCCAAGAATGGCTAAGAGGAAAACATTGGAATATTCTGAAGTGGCCTTCTATGAGCCCTGACCTAAATCCTACTGAGCATCTTTGGAAGGAGCTGAAACATGCCGTCTGGAAAAGGCACCCTTCAAACCTGAGACAACTGGAGCAGTTTGCTCATGAGGAGTGGGCCAAAATACCTGCTGAGAGGTGCAGAGGTCTCATTGTCAGTTACAGGAATTGATCGATTGCAGTGATTGCCTCAAAAGGTTGTGCAACAAAATATTAAGTTAAGGGTACCATCATTTCTGTCCAGGCCTGTTTCATGGGTTTACTTTTTTAAATAATTCTGTTGAATCATGGTTGAAAAGCAACATATAACTTTCATTGGTGAATCTTCATAGCGTTTATATTTATTATTACTTTTGTCAGATTCAAGTTACTTCTGTGACCATTGTGGGTTTTTCTTTCATCAACCGAGGGTTACCAACAATTTTGTCCATGTGTGTAGTCATTAGTGTCAGTCCTACATACCTTAACACTTGTTTTCTCATTTGTTTAGTCCCCAAGAAAGTCCCTGTGCTAGCATAACCTGACCAGTAGAAATCTTTGTACCGTACCTGACAATTTAAGCTTGTATTAGTCAAATGTCTTAGTCTTTAGAATTAACCCTTGGTTTAATTAATATTTGCTTATACTGGTTTTTCCACCATAATGAAATGGATGCCTAACCCAGCTCGAGAAACACATTAGTTGAAATACAGCTAAGGCTTAAGTGAACTGAATAATAATAGTTATTTACATACAGAAACATCAGGAACTGAAAATTTGAAGCCCTTAAAAAAAACAGATCCATCGCAAAAGAGTCCATTTGAATTACTTTAGCATGGTAATGTGAACATTGCTTTAGTTACACTAGAGGGCAGAAATATTAGTTACTGCCTTAAAGAGAAGAGGTAATAGTGAGAGGTAATAAATAAAAATGTTTACGTACTTTAAAAAAAAAGTCTAATGTCCATAAGATTGGCCTAGAATATGTGGAAACTATGTTAATATTTGTTGTCAATCACTGAACCAGAGTTGCTCAGTGGACAACTGGGCTATGATGCTAGCATGCAATCAAGCTAAACACTCTGTCAGTAAGAGGGATTCATTCAAAAGTCTTGTAGAGAGTGAGTCACATGGAGGAGACATAAAAGCACTTTGCTTCTCTGTGGGCTACTCTGCTTGGTCAGGGCTTTGGACAATACCAGGCGCACTAGCCTTTGGCTTCAGTGAGGTATAAATGCAAGGGTTAAACCAGGCAGAGTGTGTCAGTCACCAGTTGGAAACAGCTCCGACCCACCAAAGCAGCCAAAATGATGGGCAAAGTAAGAAGACATGTCAACATGAGACAAATTTTGGAACATGGTTTTGAGATTCTGATGTTCTCCAAATCTAATCATTTATATTCTACTGGTTTATCTTTGACAGATCATCTTCTACGAGGAGAGGAACTTCATGGGATGTTCCTGGGAATGCAGCAGCGACTGCTCCGACATGTCCTCCTACATGAGCCGCTGTCACTCCTGCAGGGTGATGAGCGGCTGCTGGATGGTCTACGACCAACCCAACTACATGGGTCACCAGTACTTCTTCAGGAGGGGCGAGTACAGTGACTACATGAGCATGTGGGGCTCAAACAACTGGATCAGGTCTTGCCGCATGATCCCCTGGGTAAGATTGCTAGATATTAAGTGTGTAAATCTCTTATAACAATTTAATCTGACTAGGATGGCTCATCCATCCAAATGTTTTGAGCTTTAATTAGGCTACTTGGGAAGACTGTAAATAATAAAACTCATGTTCAATTATAATTCCTAGAGTTATAAGTCAGTACTTTGTAGAATCTTATATTTCAGCATTGTTTTTTTTGTTTTTTTTAATGTGGTTTTAAAAATACATTAAAAATAATATCAATCTGCAAAGGTACAGTGGATATTACAGAATTTAACTTACAAAACTTACAAGTAAAATTGTTCTGAATTGTCTGCATTTGTCAGATATACTAACATCATATTGCCTCCTTCACCTTTTATTGGCAACTAACTACCACTAATCCCTTCAGTCTTTGCATGGCATACCATTCCAGATGCACAGTACACTACTTAGTACACTCAAACTAGCAGGCACCTACTCTTGTACCTTGCTCAAATGCATGCAAAACATTAATTATTCACTTTTAAAAAATCTTCTCATTTTTTCTTTCCTCCAACAGTACAGCGGATCCTACAGAATGAGGGCCTACGAGAGGGATAACTACATGGGCCAGATGATGGAGATGACTGACGACTGTGACAACTTCATGAGCCGCTACCAGTGGTCTCACGGCTGCATGTCCTGCCACGTGATGGACGGCCACTGGCTCATGTACGAGCATCCCAACTACATGGGCAGGATGTGGTACTTTGGACCTGGACACTACAGGAGCTTCAGAGAGTATGGCAACATGAGGTTCATGAGCATGAGGCGCATCATGGACTCATGGTACTAAGAAGCGATCTACTGTTTAAAACAATGTAAACTATCAGTTTTAAAATAAAATGTTTAGTAACTGAAAATGGTCTTTTTCCTTATTTTAAATCAAACTGCACAAAGCCCAGATCACAATAAATACTAAAAATGTGTCTTACTGGCTAGTAAAATACTATTCAAAATAATGTATTAATTATTTTTGTTTTGAAAAAATAAAATGAAAATGTAGCTGAAAGCCTTTCCTGAAAACCACAGTTACAATTGTTCCATGTCATTCCCTTGCAACTTTTGCAAAGTTGTACAAGTTTTAACAAACTTTGGTTGAAATCCTTAAACAGGAAAATTTTTATTTTTTTTATTTGTAATATGTGTTAAAAAAAGCTAGCCCTTTATATCCTGTGTGTTTTTGAGGTGTGGGCATTTTATCTACTTTCTCTAAAGCATGCCCAATGTCTAAGCAGTTTACAAAAGAATGATTATGTGGGTAATTTGGGCAATTTATTTCTCTGTGCATTTGGTAATTTACAAAATTTACAAATAATATTTTACTGTTTTTTTATAGCATTGCATACTTTCTGCACTTGAAATGCACACCACACTTCCTAACATCATATTACCTCCTTTTATTACCAACTAGCTACAACCAATCCCTTCACTGATCTGTAAGTTTCATTTGTTAGCATCACCTTCAATAATGATTTTCACCCACAATCTGCTGTTGTCTGTATTTGTTTGCATGGTGGACCATTTCAGAGTCTTAAAACCCCAGTGACACTGCACTCCTCAACATCCTTAATCCAACACACCAGGCAGCTACTCTTATACCTTGCTCAAAGGCATGCTAATATTTCCCTGACAACTATTCCCCACTTAAACAGTCCAAAGTCTCAGGAGTTTTAAAGTACTTCTCTTCTCACTTCTATTTATCCTGATACAACACAAAGTTCATAAAACAGGTGAATTTATTAGATAATCCTAAAAGTAACCTATTTCAAGAATGAGCAACTGCATTTTACAATATGTGTAAAATGTACAGTCTAACTAAAAGGCCCCATAAATATACATTTTACACTTTATCTAGAAATATGCGTAGAAACCTCATTATGTCATCTTTGTTTTATTGATTGGAATTTTATTTAATGTTTTATAATTTAATTATAAAATTATTTTTATCAAATTCTAATTGAATAGAATTAAATTATTTTGTATATATGTTGTTTTCCTTTCACTTTTGGTCATAATAAGAATCTGGAAGTACTTTACAATGTGTCAACATTCCAAGATAAATGGACGAATAGAAATGGAATCACTTTAAACAAACATTGATAAATAATAATGTACAACACATTACAATCTATTTAAAGAAAAACAATCTATTTGTACAATCTATTTAGCAATCATAATGATTCCCAGGAAAATATGTTGTCAGTGGTAACATTTTCAATGTCAATGACTGTAATTCATTACAAGCATTTAATTAATGTATTGCACAGCAATAGCACTACAGTTATAAGCAATATTTTGTTGATTTATTATTAAAAAGCAACTAAAACATATTGTAGAATAGTTATATTATGATCCAGCAACATTGCTAAAACTTAATTTAAACAAGATTAGGTGAAACTAGAGTAAGCTGTACTCAGTGCTTTCAACAATGGGCAGTCAATCAGTATGGACAGTGGTGGTTCAGCGGTTAGAGCGCCGGGATATCGATAACAGGGTTGTGGGTTCGATTCCCGGGCTCGGCAAGCTGTCACTGTTGGGCCCTTGAGCAAGGCCCTTTACTCTCTCTGCTCCCTGGGCGCTGGAGTTGGCTGCCCACCGCTCTGTGTGTGTGTGTGTGTACTCACTGCCCCTAACACATGTGTGAGTGTGTGTTCACTACCAGATGGGTTAAATGCGGAGGACACATTTCGCTGGACACTGTACAGTAACAAATACCTTTATGTTAATGAAACTAATCTAGAAACACCCCGCAATGCAAGTCAGCTCAAAAAGATCACTACTACTACTCAAACTGAATTTATTTAAAACTAGAGATTTTAAAATGTGTTTGTTTATTTATTTTATTGCTGCTTTTTCAAAACATTTCAATTTCTATTTACTTTCTGCACCATCATCTTAGTATCTCCTCCTTCATGCGTAGATCCCTGCTAGTTTTTATACTAACCCTCTAGAATTTTGTGTCCTATTTCATACTCACCTTCATGACAATTTGTAACAGTTGAACTTATTAATTGAATGATCCAATTCAACATTGTGTTGCTAAAGCTGTAGAAGTGTTAGACCATTTTTTTCTTACACCAATCAATGTTTCAGCTGTCAGTTAATGTCATTATCTGTCATTATCAATTATCCCATAACATGCTTTAATATAGTTTTAATATAAATATGTAATTAAAAGGTCACACACTAAAGTACAACAAAACTTAACACTTTCAGTTGAATGACAAAACATTTACAAAAAAAGTAACACTGCGTACATGACTGGTTTCACAGGGGACTTCCGTAACATGATCTTTAAATTGAAATAAAAGTTGTCCCTGGACTTAACACAGGTCAGTAAAATGGATCCATTCAAAAGTCTTCTAGAGACTGAGTCACATGGAATAGAGATAAAAGCACTTTACTTTTTTGTGGGCCTCTCCAGCACTCTGCTTGGTCAGGGATTTGGACAATAGGATGCACACTATCCTTTGACTACGGTCAGGTATAAATACACGGTTTAAAACCAGGCAGAGTGTGTCAGTCACCAGTTGGAAATAGCTCCTACCAACCAAAGCAGCCAAAATGATGGGCAAGGTAAGCAGGACATTTTAAAATTACATAACATTTTGGAACATGGTTTTGAGATTCTGCTGTTCTCCAAATCTAATCATTTATATTCTACCGGTTTATCTTTGACAGATCGTCTTCTACGAGGAGAGGAACTTCATGGGACGTTCCTGGGAATGCAGCAGCGACTGCCCCGACATGTCCTCCTACATGAACCGCTGCCACTCCTGCAGGGTGATGAGCGGCTGCTGGATGGTCTACGACCAACCCAACTACATGGGCCACCAGTACTTTGTCAGGAAGGGCGAGTACAGTGACTACATGAGCATGTGGGGATTTAACAGCTGGATCAGGTCTTGCCGCATGATCCCCAGGGTAAGACTGCCGGCTGTTTAACATTTTTGTATTTTGATACAAGCCCAGGAAACTAGGCAGATAATTCTTGCCATATCCATAATAATCTCAACATTCCAAATTTGAATCAGTTTGATGTCCAACTTTAGGCTAACGTAGGGGAAACTGTAGGCTATTTGAACCTTATCTGCACAAAATTTAAACCTCAGTTTACAAAACGTCCGTAATTCCATTTCAGAAAGTCATGTCATTCTTTCTTTCCTCCATCAGTACAACGGCTCCTACAGAGTGAGGGTCTACGAGAGGGATAACTACATGGGCCAGATGATGGAGATGACCGATGACTGCGAGAACTTCATGGACCGCTACCACTGGTCCAATGGCTGTATGTCCTGCCACGTGATGGACGGCCACTGGCTCATGTACGAGCATCCCAACTACATGGGCAGGATGTGGTACTTCGGACCTGGACACTACAGGAGCTTCAGGGACTATGGCAACATGAGGTTCATGAGCATGAGGCGCATCATGGATTCCTGGTACTAAGAAGTGATCTACTGTTTAAAAATTGTAAACTATCAATTTTTCAATAAAATTACCAGTAACTGAATATTAGCAGAGCATGTCATTTCTTCTATTTTTAATGAAATTAGTATTGCACACACCTCCCACAGAACACTGTTTACTAGAAATGAATTTCCTGAATTAAACATGAGAGAAGTAGCACATTACTAGTAGAATAGTAAAATATAGTAAAATACTGCTAATGCTCTTTTAACAACATATTTTTACAACATCTATTTTTAACTATTCATTGTTTTACCAAACTTCAACAGAACTTTGTTTAGTTACTGATGATTTAACTTATTAACCAAGCTAACTCTTCTGAATCTGAAATTATGAATTTTGCTTACCCAATATTTAAAACATGATAAAAAATATTTGCTACAATTGTACCTACTTTCCCTAAAGGCTGTCTAAAATTAAACCAGTTTTAGATTGAGTTTTTGGGTCAGTCGTTTAAAATAAATCCATGGTTTAGTATGGTCATTGTACAGTTTGCTTTTTATTCACAAAAGTTCAAATCATTTTGTTCTCACCTTTGACATTATTGTAAACATACTGAAACATACTGATGTCTATTGTATGGTAGACCATTCTTGATGCACATTAAACTACTATGGTATTGCACACATAAACCAGCACACCTGACTACTATTGTGTCTTGCCCAATAGCATGCAAATACTACGCCCAATCCACACATAACAAAGCCTTCAAAAACACTTCTTTACCTACTTCTATTAATCCTACTTCAACACTGAGTGCATAACACAGGAGAATCACAAAGCTACTTCAAAGAAAGGACAGGTACATTATTCTGTAAGTGTTAAAAAAGCACTGGCTTTGTACAAAGTGTAAATAAAATGTTCTATTGTGTACATTTTTTCATTATGAATGAACAGGCAGTGTGTGTGTCGCATAGCTCCAGGTGCCAGGGGTTGCGGGTTCAATCCAGTCACTCTCTGTGAGTGAGGTGTATTCTCCCTGTGTCCGTGCAGGTTTCCTCTGGGTACTTCGGTTTTTATCTTGCCTACGAAAAACTCAATGAAGGTGAAATGTCCGTGCTAAATTGTCCCTAGGTGTGAGTGTGTGAGTGAATGAATGTCCAGGTGGTATTCCTGCCTTGTGCTCAATGATTTTGGGAAGACTGCGGACCCATCGTGACCCTGACCAGGAAGAAGCAGATGAGAGGATGGATGGATGGATGGATAAACTAATAGAAATAAGGATGAAAATAACATAATATTTTTTTTCAAATCTTGACCTACACAAAAACCAAATTAACTCAAATGAAGGGGAATTAAATTGAAAAGTATTAGGGTTTTATATGGGTAGTTGACATATGTTGAACATTTTTTGTAAAAAAATTAAAATTGTGTAATTGTTTTTAAATAATATTTAATTTCCCACATAACACTACAAGTTTAACATAACTTGTTGAACTAGTTGGCCCTTTTAGTAAGTCCGACTCAAACTTTCCTGTCACATTTCCAAAACAGTTGTTAAAAATTATAATGTTGAAAACAAATGTTTTATTTTTTGTTTGTAATACCATAGTATTATGTCACACCACAGAGCAGAAAATGTAGTAATTGTATTTCAGTGTATTTCAAATTGTATTTTCCAGTGTTCCCCTAGAAAATGTAGTAAACGGTGGTTTATTTGTTTATGACAATGACTGCAATTCATTACAAACACATCTATGTTTGTCATTGTAATAAAGCTAAGTTTTAAGAACTCGAGTGTTAATGTATTATATAAACAATAATTAATTATTTAACAAACAGCTTATTCACCAATGATATTGAAACATATTAAACAATTTACCATGACCTGTTAAACCCAGTGTAAGCCTTTCCTAGTGCTTACATAAAATGGTAGTTACTTAGTTAGTGCATCTGAATTAATCAGTATTTTATTTAACTAGAGCCTCTCTGCTGTGTAGCACAGGTATATACTGTTTGTTTTTATGTTTTTGTTTATTGTTTATTATTCATTATATTTTACTCCATGTACTGTTATCTTAGGATTCCCTTCATTAGAAGTAAAGCAGTTAACTGTCCCTTCATACTTTTAGATATTTTGTCCTAACAAACAAAAGAGAACATTTTATTTCTATGCTTATAATTACAAAAAAAGACAACACATTTTATAACAGTTCATATTTTCAGCAAAAATAGTAAACAAAATTTTTATTAATATAATTACTATATTTAAAAACAATCAAAATGGTCAAAGAAGAATAAAAAGAAGTAAAACAAACATTATGCATTTATTTAGAATTAGTAAACATTTATTTTATTAACCTTGTTTTTAATCCTAGACAACTCGTATGTGAGACTAGTCTGCTAACAATATAAACATACACTCAACCTGTAAGTGGGATCCATTCAAAAGTCTTCTAGAGACTGAGTCACATGGAAGAGAAATGAAAGCACTTCTCTGTGGACCACTCCACTGCTCTGCTTGGTCAGGGCTTTGGACAATAGGAGGTGCACTATTCTTTCACTTTGGTCAGGTATAAATGCAAGGGTTAAACCATGCAGAGTGTGTCAGTCACCAGTTGGAAACAGCTCAGACAACCAAAGCAGCCAAAATGATGGGCAAGGTAAAGAGGAGACGTCAACATGGGTCAAATTTTGGAACAAGTGTTTGAGATTCTGCTGTTCTCCAAATCTAATCATTTTTATTCTACCGGTTTATCTTTGACAGATCGTCTTCTACGAGGACAGGAACTTCATGGGACGTTCCTGGGAATGCAGCAGCGACTGCTCCGACATGTCCTCCTACATGAGCCGCTGCCACTCCTTCAGGGTGATGAGCGGCTGCTGGATGTTCTACGACCAGCCCAACTACATGGGTCACCAGTACTTCTTCAGGAGGGGCGAGTACAGTGACTACATGAGCATGTGGGGCTCAAACAACTGGGTCAGGTCTTGCCGCATGATCCCCAGGGTAAGTACTTAGATATTATCTATTATTTTAAATTTATTTGTTTGGATTTTACTATTTGATTGGATTTTACATTTACTCTGAAATGAGACTGTAATATAAAATAATTCCACATTTAACACTGTTGAATGGCCACCTTAAGGCGAATGCATTGACATATTTTATCACTCTACATCAACTTAAAACATCACTTTACAAAACACTGATAATTAATTTTCAAAGTCATCTTATTCTTTCTTTCCTCCAACAGTACAGCGGATCCTACAGAATGAGGGTCTACGAGAGGGATAACTACATGGGCCAGATGATGGAGATGAATGATGACTGTGACAACTTCATGGGCCGCTACCAGTGGTCTCACGGCTGCATGTCCTGCCATGTGATGGACGGTCACTGGCTCATGTACGAGCATCCCAACTACATGGGCAGGATGTGGTACTTCGGACCTGGACACTACAGGAGCTTCAGGGACTGGGGCAACATGAGGTTCATGAGCATGAGGCGTATCATGGACTCCTGGTACTAAGAAGTGATCAACAATGTAAACTATATTTTTTTTCAATAAAATGTTCAGAAACTGAAAACTGGCAGATTGTCTTTTTTTTCAAAGTTTTGAAATGCACAGGTACAAAAGCCCCATGTTTCATACACATTTGATGGTGTTATATCATGGCAAATTTAGCATGAAACCTAAGAAAAAAGTTAACCCCAGTATAAACATTTGAAGTCTTAAAATAAAAAAACAACAACATAACCTACAGTTTTAGGATACTTTTTCTAAAGCTTGTTCAACCTCAAACATGTATTTTGTGACTAAATCAGCCAATTGGATCTATGGTTTTATATATTTTTAATAAAACTTACCAATAATTTGTTACTTTCTTTTCATTACTAAAAATGCTTATTCCAAATTATTCCACAAATTAGTTGACATTATTCACTAACTATTCTTAAAATATGACTTCATAAAACTCCACAATTTTCAGAAAGATTCTGACATTCACCAATGTCTTCTTCTTTGGAAATTTTTCAATTTATGAGGACAATTAAACCAGCATTATTAATGTGGAGCAGTGAACAATTCTGCTGTTGACTTTTTATTCCGACATTTTGCAAGAATAACTTTAGAAAATCTTTAAGGGAGATATTGGTGAATGAGGCTCCATGTTCTCAACACTGTGTTACCTGTTTTTACTGCCTACCAACTACATGCAAATCCTTCAGTAACCTGCACAATTCGTGCCAGCTTAAAAGTTGCTTTTTCAATAATGATTTCCACCTACAAGCTGCTGTTGACTAGATGTATTCTGCACTGTGGACCATGTCAGATGCACAGTACACTATGGAGCCTGAAAACTTTTGGACTCCCCAACACACTTGAACCAGCACACCTGGCACCAATGGTTTTACCTTGCTCTCAGGCTTGCGAATCATTTTCCTGCCAAATATCCCCACACACAAAATGTCTCAAGAGTCAAAATCTTTGAGAAATACTTCTTTTCCAAGTTCTATTTTTCCCACCGTAACATTGAGTGCATAAACCTGCAGAAATATTGAGATCATATCTGATGTAAACCTAATGTATTTCAAGGAAAGCAGTGGTGTTTTTTATTTCATAATGTGAATGCTGGGAAAACAAAGATATTCTGGCAAAAATATCTAATGAACAAATGTGTTCACACTTATTAATATTCACCTAAAATAGTGCAGAATTGTCAAAGTGTCACCTGTTTTATGGTATAACTTCATTCTGTTTAACTGTTTCAATTCAAATCTATGTGTTTATTTCCAGACATAAAGGTCAAAAAAGGCCAGAAGAGGTCTCAAACTGTATCTCTAATGTATTATACACATCTTTGTGATTTTGCCACATCTTTTTCTCCATTTATGGTGCTTTTAACATTTTTCTTTACAATGTCATATTTTTTCATGATGACTGGACCAATGGGAATGACCAAAAATGACTTGGAATACACTCTGTTTATGTTAATCTCCATTAAATGTTTTTTTTTACATATGGGAATTAAACAAATAGGCAGTACTTTTTTAACAGAATTATTGAGGAACATTTTTAATGATTATGTATTGAGCAATCTTTTAATTCAGAAAAATATGGAGTTCTTTTTTATTGTTTATTGTTTAATCTTATATACATAATGTCACCCTAGAAAATGTAGTAACCCTTTTAGTTTTAAGAATGCCTTTATCCATGTATTATATAAACAATAAGTCATTAGAGAATTATGAGCTAATGCGATATTGCTAAATGTACTGTACAGCGAAATGTGTCCTCCATATTTAACCCATCTGGTAGTGAACACACACTCACACACACACATGTGTTAGGGGCAGTGAGTACACACACACACCCAGAGTGGTGGGCAGCCAACTCCAGCGCCCGGGGAGCAGAGAGGGTAAAGGGCCTTGCTCAAGGGCCCAACAGTGGCAGCTTGCCGAGCCCGAGAATCGAACCCACAACCCTGTTATCGATATCCCGGAGCTCTAACCGCTGAGCCACCACTGCTCCTCTATATATATATATATATAAATTCTATGAAAACGAACAAATGAAAATCCGACATTCTTTTTGAACCATGCTTCAACAGAATTATTTAAAAAAAATAACCTCATGAAACAGGCCTGGACAAAAATGATGGAACCCCTGAAAATAATGTGACCAAAGGGACATGTTAAATCAAGGTGTGTCCACTAATTAGCATCACAGGTGTCTACTATGTACTACTGTGTACCACACTCAACATGGACCAGAGGAAGCGAAGGAAAGAGTTGTCTCAGGAGATTACAGTTGCACATATTATTCAGAAATTTAAGATCCATGTCACTGTAGCCAACCTCAATAGAGGTGGCTGCAGGAGGAAAAAATATATTGAAAATTTAAATACGGATGGTAACAAAAGAGCCCAGAAAAACTTCTAAAGAGATTAAAGGTGAACTTCAAGCTCAAGGAACATCAGTGTCAGATTGCACCATCTGTCGTTGTTTGAGCACAACCAAGGAGGACACCATTGGACTGCAATTTGCCAAACTACATGTTGACAAGCCTCAAAGCTTCTGGGAGAATGTCCTATGGACAGATAAGACATAAATGAACCTTTTGTCAAGGCACATTAGCTCTATGTTTACATACGGAAAAATAAAGCATATCAAGAAAAGAACACTGTCCCTACTGTGAAACATGGAGGAGGCTCTGTTATGTTCTGGGGCTGCTTTGCTGCATCTGGCACAGGGTGTCTTGAATCTGTGCAGGGTACAATGAAATCTCAAGACTATCAAGGGATTCTAGAGAGAAATGTGCTGCCCAGTGTCAGAAAGCTTGGTCTCAGTTGCAGGCCATGGGTCTTGCAACAGAATAATCACCCAAAATGCAGCTAAAAACATCCAAGAATGGCTAAGAGGAAAACATTGGACTATTCTGAAGTGGCCTATTATGATCCCTGACCTAAATCCTATTGAGCATCTTTGGAAGGAGCTGAAACATGTCGTCTGGAAAAGGCACCCTTCAAACCTGAGACAACTGGAGCAGTTTGCTCATGAGGAGTGGGCCAAAATACCTGCTGAGAGGTGCAGAAGTCTCATTGACAGTTACAGGAATTGTTTGATTGCAGTGATTGCCTCAAAAGGTTATGCAACAAAATATAAAGTTAAGGGTATCATCATTTCTGTCCAGGCCTGTTTCATGAGTTTATTTATTTTTTAATAATTCTGTTGAAGCATGGTTGAAAAGCAATGTCTGACTTTCATTGGTTATTTTCATTGCATTTTTATTTTATTTTATTTTTTTATTTTTCTCATCAAAATTCCTTATTCAAATAAATTAGAAAATGTAATCATTCAAGGAAATCTGAAGGCTGAAATTACAGAGTTGGCCCTGGACCACTGGTCTGTGATGCTAGCAAGCAATCAAGTTAAAAAAAATACACTCTGTCCGTAAAAGGGGTTCATTCATAAGTCTTCTAGAGAGTCACATGAAAGAGAGATGAAAGGACTTCGGTTCTCTGTGGGCCACTCCGCCACTTTGCTTGGTCAGGGCTTTGGACAATAGGAGGTGCACTATCCTTTGACTTTGGTCAGGTATAAATGCAAGGGTTAAACCAGGCAGAGTGTGTCAGTCACCAGTTGGAAACAGCTCAAACAACCAAAGCCGCCAAAATGATGGGCAAGGTAAGCAGGACACGTCAACATGGGCCACATTTTGGAACATGTTTTTGAGATTCTGATGTTCTCCAAATCGAATCATTTATATTCTACTGGTTTATCTTTGACAGATCGTCTTCTACGAGGACAGGAACTTCATGGGACGTTCCTGGGAATGCAGCAGCGACTGCTCCGACATGTCCTCCTACATGAGCCGCTGCCACTCCTTCAGGGTGATGAGCGGCTGCTGGATGTTCTACGACCAGCCCAACTACATGGGTCACCAGTACTTCTTCAGGAAGGGCGAGTACAGTGACTACATGAGCATGTGGGGATCAACCAACTGCGTCAGGTCTTGCCGCATGATCCCCAGGGTAAGATTGTTATATATTACATGTGTAAATCTCTCACATAACAATAATAGATGGAAATACTTCTGAATAAGTCTGTAAATATCAACGTCTTGTGGCTGTGGGGCAGTGGTGGCTCAGCGGTTAGAGCGGTAGATAGAGGGCTATCGATAACAGGGTTGTGGGTTTGATACCTAGGTTTGGCAAGCTACCACAGTTGGGCCCTTGAGCAATGCCCTTTACCCTCTCTGCTCCCTGGGTGCTGGAGTTGGCTGCCCACAGCTCTGGGTGTGTGTACTTGCTGCCCCTAGTGCACTAGTGTGTGTGTTCACCACAGATGGGTTAAATGCGATGGACACATTTTGCTGTACAGTGACAAATACGTGCACCTTTACATCCCACTGGTTTGATTACAATTCTTTAATTATGGAATAATTCAATACATACTTTGTTTAATTCATTATAATAATTCCAAATTTGATGAGGTTGAATGGCCACCTTTAGGGTAATTCATTGACATATTTTCCTCTCATTCATCAAATTAAATTCTTTACAAAATATATATATATATCTCGTTTTCAAAAAGCCATATCATTTTTAATCCCTTGTTTCCCAATAGTACAGCGGATCCTACAGAATGAGGGCCTACGAGAGGGATAACTACATGGGCCAGATGATGGAGATGACTGATGACTGTGACAACTTCATGAGCCGCTACCAGTGGTCTCACGGCTGCATGTCCTGCCACGTGATGGACGGCCACTGGCTCATGTACGAGCATCCCAACTACATGGGCAGAATGTGGTACTTCGGACCTGGACACTACAGGAGCTTCAGGGACTGGGGCAACATGAGGTTCATGAGCATGAGACGTATCATGGACTCCTGGTACTAAGAAGTCATCATCAAAAAAAAAAACAATAAAAATTTTGACTAAAATATTAGCAATTGTTGGTTTTAATTAAATTGGTATTGTGCACACCTCCCAGAGAACACTGAGTGTAGTAAAAATGATTTTTACTAATTAGACACAAGAACAAATACTACATTACTGATTAGCATTATATTACTTCAGTTTCAATCAAGTTAATATATAAAGAATTGGATTTGAAGTCTTTGAAACTTGCAGCTGGATCTAATACTTCACAGACAACTAATCAGGGCACCTTTATTCACAGTCTATGCACTACAGTTTTACCAACTAAAATCCAAGCTTAGAATGATTTTGTGAGTAAATTGTTCACTTGTTTCTGTATATTTATTTGACTGTTCATTTTTTACTTACAGAATTAAATATTTTTTAACAGCATTAAACTTTCTAACTAAGTTTAAATGCTTATCACTTGTCCAAACAACACATTGCCATCTTTTTTTGGCAACTGACTAAAAGCAAACTCTTCAGTGACTTGCAAAGCACCTGCCAGCTTCATTTTTGTTTGTGCTTGATTTTCACCCACAAGCTGCTGTTGACTAGATGTGTTCTGCACAGTGGACCATTTCAGATGCACAGTACACGACTGAGCCTAAAAACCCCAGTGGCACTGAACTTCCCAACACTCTTAAACCAGCACACCTGGCACCTACTGCTTTATCTTGCTGAAAAGCATGCAAATATTGTCCTGCCAACTATCCCTGACTTCCATAGTTCCAAGTCTGTAAAATCTAAAGCCTTAAAAAAAATGGTTTGCTACTTGTTTTATTCCACTCAAACACTCAAAAAATGTTTAGAAAATACTGTATGTAACTGGTCAAGCTATTTCAAGGAAAGAACAAGTGTTTTTGTTCTTTAGTTGTAAATATGTAAGTAAAATGTCTATTTGTTTAAAATATTTTTGGTTTTAAAAGTAAGTGAGGTGACTGCAATTCAATCTGATACATTTTTATCACAGTCCCGTGCAAATTTTGTTGTCTTTTTGTACTTTGCCATAATTAAGATCCTAAATTTGTTATTTACATTCTGTCATGATGTCATGATGAATAGACCAATAGAAATTGAATAAAATGTTTTGCACTGATTTATATTGATCTAAGTTACCCCTTCAAGCACTATATTTATCATAGAGAATGTAAAACAAAATACCATTAAATTATGTTTTTAACAGGTTTCAAACATTTTCAGTTAACTGCACCATTAATGTGTTAAATAATATCATGAGAAACATTTACCTTTAATTAATTATTATAGTAATAATTATTTTACCCCTAATGCAATATTCATTTTCAAAAACATGCCTTTCGATTAAAATTAAATTTTAGGTTCTTTTATGTGTCACACCATTTGATATTATGTCACACCGAAGGACAGAATTGATAGTTATTGTATTATAGAAATGATGAGTAGTATTAATTAAAGAACTTACCATCTAACTACATAAACAATCAAACAAACAAAAACATTGTGAAAAGAAAAAGCTAACATCCATGATATTCCCCTAGACAATGTGGTAACTGGAAATATTTTCAAATATTTCAAATTATAATATTAATAAATATATAATTTGGCACTCCGTTGCATGTATTATAATAGACAATCATAACTATTTGGAAAATGTTTAGATCGTTATCCACCAAATTTTTAAAACTTAACTTAAACAAGACTTGTGAACACAATCCAAGGTGTGCCTAGTGCTTCCAACAATGGTTAGTCACTTAGTTACTCAATTTACCAGTATGTTTCTGAAACTCTTCTAAAGCCTTCCTGCTCCACATTGCAGATAAATGATTGCTACACTTTGTCAGAACAGTCATGGTTGTGAGTATTATTTTCATATAAATATATGTAAGATAAAACATTTGCTGTATTGTTCTGAGATCCTGGACAATAAAACATTGCAAAAATGTAACATCTCTTTAATGTAAGTAGATAAAGAGCCAGGACAGTGAGGACAGCTGAGAAGATCATAGGGATCTCTCTCCCCTCTGACACAGACATTCATCCATACTGTCACTGCATAGTTCTGCAATAGCTTTGTCCCACAAGCAGTCGGACTCTTAAACTGATAGAGGCTGAACAAATCTACTCCCACGACCCACATGTCATAGCATGTTAATCTGTCTGCATCTTATTTATCTTAGTTATACATTCTATACTTCTACCTCGGTACCTGCTGTGGTTCATGTGGGTTATAATTTGTCTGCATTAAATGTCATGACATGTTAAATATCTATGCACCTTATACTCACTACCTCAACTCGGAAATGAGTCGTATTTATTGTATTTATTTTATTGTCTTTCTAGTTTCATGTCACACCTTTTTTCTGAGAAAAATGCAATTTTATTCCACTGTATACTTGTGCAGAGCTGAAATAACAATAAAAGGCACTTGACTTGACTTTACTTGAAATTAAACGGTGTTTGTTTTACAATTGTACATAAACACCCCCTCTGAGCTGATAACATATCCCAAAATAACAGTGACAGGTGAAACTCACATTTTTCCCATTTAACAAAAAGCTGTTTTTCTAGTAATCTGGGCTTGGCAGACATGCTTAATTTGAGTTATGTCAGGTGAGTACACAAGTATATTATCAATGTAAACAGAAACAAATTAACCAAGCATGTCCCTTTATGGGGGCAATATGGTATCCAAAAGGAATGACAAAATACTCCTAGTGTCCCTTAGTGGTCAGGAAGGCACTTTTTCATTCATTACCTTTCCTTAGCCTAATCTCATGTACTATGAAGACCTAATATAGTGAAACGCAAATCGCATAGTTGCTCTGTGTTCTATGTCACATTTTATATTTACTTCCACAACACTTTATAGAAAGAACAATTCTTCAGCAGAAAAAATAATCAAAAATATTGTTTATCTATATATTTATATATCTTTTAAATATATAAACTCCAAATGAAATTAGGAGTAAGGCCTAGTAAATACAATCCATTCAAAAGTCTTCTAGAGACTGAGTCACATGGAAGACAAATAAAAGCACTTCACTTGTCTAAGGGCCCCTTCAACACTTTGCTTGGTCAGGGCTTTGGACAATAGGAGGTGCACTGTCCTTTGGCTTCAGTCAGGTATAAATGCAAGGGTTAAACCAGGCAGAGTGTGTCAGTCACCAGTTGGAAACAGCTCAGACAACCAAAGCCGCCAAAATGATGGGCAAGGTAAGCAGGACACGTCAACATGGGCCAAATTTTGGAACATGGTTTTGAGATTCTGCTGTTCTCCAAATCGAATCATTTATATTCTACCATTTTATCTTTGACAGATCGTCTTCTACGAGGACAGGAACTTTATGGGACGTTCCTGGGAATGCAGCAGTGACTGCTCCGACATGTCCTCCTACATGAGCCGCTGCCACTCCTTCAGGGTGATGAGCGGCTGCTGGATGTTCTATGACCAGCCCAACTACATGGGTCACCAGTACTTCTTCAGGAGGGGCGAGTACAGTGACTACATGAGCATGTGGGGATCAACCAACTGGGTCAGGTCTTGCCGCATGATCCCCAGGGTAAGATTGCTTGATAAATGTGTAAATATTTAACCTTACAAAACAGACTGATTATAATGAGATACCAATCAGAACATTATGAAAGTTCAAATTTCAATGACCTTTAAATCTATACCATAATAGATAGAATTTTTAAGATTTTTAAACTGTCCAATAACTTTGTTTTTGCCAGTAACATTTGTAAGTCAAAGTCAAAAAGTCATGTTGTTCTTTCTTGCCTCCAACAGTACAGCGGATCCTACAGAATGAGGGCTTATGAGAGGGATAACTACATGGGCCAGATGATGGAGATGACTGACGACTGCGACAACTTCATGGACCGCTACCACTGGTCTCACGGCTGCATGTCCTGCCACGTGATGGACGGCCACTGGCTCATGTACGAGCATCCCAACTACATGGGCAGGATGTGGTACTTTGGACCTGGACACTACAGGAGCTTCAGGGACTATGGCAACATGAGGTTCATGAGCATGAGGCGCATTATGGACTCCTGGTACTAAAAAGTGATTAAATTCTTAAAGAAATTAGACTTGTGAATAAAATATTTAAGAACTGAATATTGCTGAATAGTGTTTTTATATTACTAAATTAATTGATCCATGTTCCACACACAACTGAATTGTTTCATTGCACCTTTTGCAAGGTTGGACATGTTTTGCCATACAACTTCAGCAGAAATTAGAGGGGGGTTGGACTTAACAAGTCACTATATTTGTTCATGTTTATATACCTATAATTTGACAAAACTGTACAAAACACTGAGAAAAAATGGACAAAACTAAAAGGTTCTACATTACAAGTTTTCTCTAAAGCTTGTCCAACAAAGCAGCTGCTTCACAGGAATGAGAAAAAGTATCTTTTCACCACATTATATTTATTCAAAATAACAGAAAATCACTGTTCCTAACAAGACACCTTTTACTGCCAAATCACAACATGCAAATGTCAATCACCTGTAAAGTTTTTTTAATGATATACAACTGCACACTGATGTACTAATGTGGACCATCAGTATAATATTGAGCATGAAAACGGCAGTGAGGTTGAGCTCCTCAGCACACTTAAATTAGCTTACTTGGCACCTACTGTCGTACCTTGCTTAAATGCATGTAAATATTTTTCTGTTATTCTCCCCCACTTCTGAAAAACCTTCACTATCAGCACAAATCAGGAGAAATCATGACATTATAGTGGATGTAACTGGTAAAGCTATTTCAAGAACCACTGTGTTTTGTTCTCTAGATTTAAAGAAGGGCAAATGCTTTGCACGATGTGTCACTTTCTGTTATAATTTCAATGTTGCTATTGTCTTTTACATGAATGCTTTGAAATTACTTGGAATTAGACATTTTTATACTGACTTTCACTGAAAGCTAATATTTTTTCATCCCCCTTTATAGTGATCATTTTGAATATTAAATGTTTTTTGAATTACATTTATACAGGTAGCTGACAAATGACAAAAAGGCAGAAATGTTATTTTTAAAACAAATTTCAAACACAAACATTCACATATTTATGTGGTATGAAATCTCTAATTTAAAAAAGCAAGGGGTTATTAAAATCATCAGTTAATCAACCTGTTTTTTTTTTTTACATTTTCACTGAACTGCACTGTAAACATATCCTATAGTGTGACATAATAAATGACACAAACTACAGGAATAAATGTAAATAGTACTAACATAGCATGAGAAAGATTTATCTATAAGATTTATTTATAATTGTCCACAAGTTGCTGAACTTGTTGGACTTTTTTGAAAAATTGAAAACTTTGTTGTTATTTAAATAAACCTACTGAAAATAATATCAGTTTAAAATGGAAAACAATTGTATCTTAAACACAAAACACAACTTCATTAAAAAAAACTGTAACTAAAAAAAAATGACTGTAACACTTTACACACAAGTGGGTACTGTGTTCCAACATGATAACCCTTCAGATATAAGTACTCATGTATCCATGTATTACAAATACAATTAGCTGTTAAATAACATTTAACCTATCTATCAATGTTATTACATTCCAAATTAAGTTGAACCATGTGTAAACTGTACCTAATGCATTCAAGGATGGGTAGTTGTTCAGTATCTCAGTCACTTAGAATGTTACCTTAACTCATCTAGAGCCTTCTTGCTTCAAATACAGCCAACAATAATTGATATTCAACCAACAGCCATTAAGATATGTAAATTATTGTTCTAGTATGATTGCATTTTTCAAGGCAACATTTAAATTCCACATACTTTCTCCATTGTTCTCTTATGATCTTCTCCCAATTTCTCTCTGTACCCTCTTAGAGGGTAGATTTGTGTACTTATTGTCATTACAGTTTACAGAACATATATCCATTATTACATTATTACATATATCCATTATTACAGAGAAAATATGCATCATTTCATTTATCTGTTGTTAAATTTACAATGACAAAAATGAAATAAAACATGTATTATATTTCAAATGATTATTTATAATGCATTTAAAGAGAAGAAGGTCAGTACAAAATCGTTTGTGTCAGTAAATGACCATGCTATTAAAAAATAAATGGTCAATGAGCAAGACACATTAGCATGCATAGCTTCCATAACAATGATGCTGAAAATACAATTTTCATTATATAATACACTTAGGGGTGTCACACATGAGGACAACAAAAGTTAACAATTTCAGTGAGACAAAAACTTACCATGTGCACATTTAATGGGTATTACAAACAAAAGGGTTCAGTAACATGACTGAATGAACATTTGAATGAAATACTTCAACTAAATAAAGTTTTCTGTGGTGGTTAATTATATGTTTTTCACTTTTTATCTAATTTGACACAACCTGACTCTGGAGGTTTTTTTCTTTTACATTACATTACAGTTTCTTTGTTTGTTTGTTGATATTTTTTGTGCGACATTGACAATATATGTGAAACAAATGAAGCTGTTGTAAGCAGAATGACCAACAATGTTATTTTATTTTATTTAACAATGTTATTTTATTTAACTAAATAAATCATCTAATGAAATCTGAAAACTGAAATGACCTACAGTCAAGATAAAAACACACTTACACCACTAGAAGGGATCCATTCAAAAGTCTTCTAGAGACTGAGTCACATGAAAGAGAGATGAAAGCACTTTGCTTCTCTGTGGGCCTCTCCACCACTCTGCTTGGTCAGGGCTTTGGACAATAGGATGCACACTATTCTTTCACTTTGGTCAGGTATAAATACAAGGGTTAAACCAGGCAGAGTGTGTCAGTCACCAGTTGGAAACAGCTCAGACAACCAAAGCAGCCAAAATGATGGGCAAGGTAAGCAGGACACGTCAACATGGGTCAAATTTTGGAACATAGTTTTGAGATTCTGCTGTTCTCCAGATCTAATCATTTATATTCTACCGGTTTATCTTTGACAGATCGTCTTCTACGAGGACAGGAACTTCATGGGACGTTCCTGGGAATGCAGCAGCGACTGCTCCGACATGTCCTCCTACATGAGCCGCTGCCACTCCTTCAGGGTGATGAGCGGCTGCTGGATGTTCTACGACCAGCCCAACTACATGGGCCACCAGTACTTCTTCAAAAGGGGCGAGTACGGTGACTACATGAGCATGTGGGGATGTAACAACTGGGTCAGGTCTTGCCGCATGATCCCCAGGGTAAGATTGCTCAATTTTATGTTTTAAAAAATAGATGGGGTTACTTTTTAAGTCTTTAAATATCAAACATCAAATTTCCATGATATTCAAATCAAAGCCAATAAATTTCAAAACATAGATTTTTTCTTTAGAATTATTTTAGATAATTCAGTACATTGTGAAATCTGAAATTGATGAATTATTTAGTAATATTAATTATTTCTTTTTTGTTGCATTTTTACATACAGAACTTTATTAGAACAAAATGTGGATGAGACCCCAAATATCGAATTAGAACCTCACTTTAAAATACATTAATAATTAATTTACATTTACTTTAATTGTTCTTTCTTCCCTCCAACAGTACAGTGGATCCCACAGAATGAGGGTCTACGAGAGGGATAACTACATGGGCCAGATGATGGAGATGACTGACGACTGCGACAACTTTATGAGCCGCTACCAGTGGTCCCATGGCTGCATGTCCTGCCATGTGATGGACGGTCACTGGCTCATGTACGAGCATCCTAACTACATGGGCAGGATGTGGTACTTCGGACCTGGACACTACAGGAGCTTCAGGGACTGGGGCAACATGAGGTTCATGAGCATGAGGCGTGTCATGGACTCCTGGTACTAAGAAGTGATTAGCTGCTTAAAAAATGTAAAATATCACATTTTCAATAAAATGTTAAAAAACTGAATGTTGAGAGATATTACTGTTTTCTTTCTTTAATATATATAATTGGTATTGCAAGCACCTCCCAGACAACAATGTACCATACTACAATTTCTAATAAGGAATGGGCAGTTACATATTTATTTTTTGAAAAGTTTTATCTGAAACTCTCATTTAAAAATGAGCCATATTCTACAAGAAACATTTTGCAAAGATGGACATTTTACCAAACATTGGCAGAAATCCTATTCAACTTAAAGAGAAACTTAAACACATTTTTTTTATTTTTTGGATGTTTTTTGTTTGTTTTAATGGGATCTAATGGTTACATTAATATATTCAAGTAATCCACCTAAGATTTGCAGAATGTCAAATCCCTTTGCAATCCGTTTCAAATCCAACATTGATTTTGAACCATGCAAAAATTATGGTACCCTTAACTTAATATTTTGTTGCACAACCTTTTGAGGCAATCACTGCAATCAACTGATTCCTGTAACTGTCAGTGAGACTTCTGCACTTGTCAGCAGGTATTTTGGTCCACTCCTCATGATAAAACTGCTCCAGCTGTCTCAGGTTTGAAGGGTGTCTTTTCCAGACGGCATGTTTTAGCTCCTTCCAAAGATGCTCAATAGGATATAGGTCAGGGCTCATAGAAGGCCACTTCGGAACAGTCCAATGTTTTCCTCAGCCATTCTTGGGTGTTTTTAGCTGTGTGTTTTGGATCATTATCCTGTTGCAAGACCCATGGCCTGCGACTGAGACCAAGCTTTCTGACACTGGGCAGCACATTTCTCTCTAGAATCCCTTGACAGTCTTGAGATTTCATTGTACCCTGCACAGATTCAAGACACCCTGTGCCAGAGGCAGCAAAGCAGCCTTAGAACATAACAGAGCCTCCTCCATGTTTCACAGTAGGGACAGTGTTCTTCTCTTGATATGCTTCATTTTTCCATCTGTGAACATAGAGCTGATGTGCCTTTGCAAAAAGTCCCCTTTTTTTCTCATCTGTCCATAGGGCATTCTCCCAGAAGCTGTGGGGCTTGTCAACATGTAGTTTGGCGAATTCAAATCTGGCTTTTTAATGATTTTTTTTAACAATGGTGTCATCCTTGGTCGTCTCTCATGAAGTCCATTTTGGCTCAAACAACAACAGATGGTGCAATCTGACACTGATGTTCCTTGAGCTTGAAGTTCACCACGTTTTTCTGGGCTCTGTTGTTACCATTCGTATTGTCCATCTTTTTTTATTTTTTTTTGGCTACAGTCCCATGGATCTTAAATTTCTGAATAATATGTGCAACTGTAGTCACAGTAACATCAAGCTGCTTGGAGATGGTCTTATAACCTTGTGCAACTGTAGTTACAGGAACATCAACCTGTTTGGAGATGGTCTTATAACCTTTACCTTGCTTGTCTATAATTTTCTTTCTAATCTCCTGAGACAACTCTTTTTTCTTCGCTTCCTCTGGTCCATGTTGAGTGTGGTACACACCATGTCACCAAACAGCACATTGACTACCTGTAGCTCTATATATAGGCCCACTGACTGATTACAAGATTGTAGACACCTGTGATGCTAATTAGTGGACACACCTTGATTTAATGTCCCTTTGGTCACATTATTTTCAGGGGTACCATTATTTTTATCCAGGCCTGTTTAATGAGTTTATTTTTAAAATAATTCTGTTGAAGCATGGTTCAAAATCAATGTTGAATTTCCATTTGTTAATTTTCATAGAATGTTTATTTATTATTACTTTTGTCAGATTCAAGTTATTTCTATAAGAATTATAGAATAGTTGCTTTTTTCCATAATTGTAAACTTGGATTCTGGGGCTTCTGTTGACTAGATGTTATACGCATGGTGGATCATTTCAGATGCACAGTGCACTATTTAGCCTAAAAACCCAGTGGTGTTGCACTCCTCAACACACTTAAACCAGCAAATCTGGCACCTCCTGTCAGACCTTGCTCAAAGGCATACAAATATTTCTCTGCCAACTACCCTCACTTACTTCCACTTTAAGACTGAAAAGAAAAACAAGGATCATTCATTAGATCATACTGGATGTAATTAGTAAAGGTATTTCATAAATGTTTTGTTCTATAGTTGCAAAGAAAAAGCACCTGCTTAAAATCAGAATGATCACCTAACTTCACCGAAATAGCCTAATCATGCATGCTTTAGGCACAGTTCAAAATTTCTTTTGTAAATAAACTCCAAATTAAATCATCCAAGGAAATCCGAAGGCTGAAATTACAGAGTTGGTCCCGGATGACTGGGCTGTGATGCCAGCCTGCAATCAAGCTAAAAACACATTGGGCCAGTAAGTGACAGAAAATGCGCTGTGAGCTTCAGAGTGCTCACAGCTTGCTATCACACACTGCTTTCATGCAAGCTTACAGCTAAGAGTAATCAAATGAATGCAGGTGAGAAGTCTAGTGAGGAGACAGTGGGAAGAGTATAAGTGTGACAGACTTACAGTATAATATAAATAGGTAAAATTCAGGTACATTTTTAGTAGTAAATATCTTCACTACAATAGGAATATTAGCATAGCCAATCTGGTGGACATGATACACTAAAAAGCCCATTAAATAGTAAAATTGTGAATATATTTATAATATTGATTAGAGCTGCAACAAAGTATACTATACTGCTCATCAAATAATCAATTAATGATTAAAACAAATGATCAATTATTCAGATTATGAGTCACTTAGTTACCAAATAACATTTTGTGTAGCAATCAGCTTTAAAAGCTTAAGGTTATTTTGTGCACTTGCCAATAAACAATGAATGAGGACATGAATGAAGACAATGAAGATGAATAAAATATGAATAAAAAATTTAACTTTCCTGCTCATACAAATATTAATACTACACTACAATATATTTAAAAACCAAAATATGTGCAAAGTAGAAGCAATAAAATATAACAAAACTAAATCAGATTCCCCTTAATTGTTCAGATAAACAATACTCCACATTGTCATGGTCAAACTCAATAACGCAATAAACGCAATAAACCTGCCTGATGACATCATCAACTAATCGACTATTAAATTAGTTGGCAACTAATTTGGTTATTAGTCGTTGCACCCCTAATATTTATTTCCCCATACAATAATCCATAAGGTCCCACCACATCCACCACATTTCTAGCATTTCATGGAGATAAAAGATTTTTGTAAGACAGACACAATATAGATATGTCTTAAGAGTTTAAAAATCACTTAAAAATCTGTGACAAGGTTTTTAACAAAGTGTGAAGGCTGCCAAAGTACCCAACACATGGCACCCATCCACAGTGCACCCACTGATCCAGCGGGCTATAAATCTTGGGTGTCCCTATGACAGAAATCAATACACAAAGGCTTGACCACATATCCCCCAGGCAAGTCTATTATGTCACTGCAGCACAGGGTACGCACCCGTGTAGCTTTCTATCAGACTGTGGCTGACTGTGTCTATATGTGTGTGTGTGTGTGTGTGTGTGTGTATGTGTGTGTGCATCTCTGAGCTCTTTTGTCTTTTGTAATATTTCAGTGTGTACGTTGAGAGAATATGGGTTGCAGTAATAGTATCCCAAAGCTGCAAACACTAATGACAATACAATATAGGAACCAAGCCATTCTTCTCATACTGACAGCAAAGGAAACACACAGATATACAATCTGCTACACTCTCAACGGCAGATACACCGAAGCATTTCTAGGATAGTAATAACTGAAAGTCAAGCCCTTGTTGTGACCAATAATAATAATAATAAGAAGAAGAAGAAGAAGAAGAAGAAGAAGAACAAAAGTATTGGGACACCTGCTCAATTGTTTTGTCCAAAATCAAGGATATTTAAAAGAGTCAATCCTGCTTCTGTTGGAGTAACTGTCTCTACTGTCCAGAGAAGAAGACTTTCTACTAGATTTTAGTGTTAGGCTTGTGTGTGTGGTCAGAATGTAGGATCATGATCACCACCCTGCCTCATCCCCAAACTCCCCAACTCATCCCAATGGTATTGAATGAAGCACCACTATCATTCCAGAGATTACAATGCTAGGGCGGGGGGTTAAAGCCCTCTAGACCATCGCTGGCATTAGACAAGGTGCCAATAGGTTCATGTTTATGTGCTCCAGAGAGTCCTATTCTGTCCTATTCTGGCAATACTAAACAAGCTGGAAGTGTGTATTTGCACATCTATGTGTACGCAATTGGTGCAACTTAAAGAAGCTAATGCAGTCATCAGAAGGGCTGTCCACAAACATTTGGACATGTAGTAAAGCAGGGCTTTACAGAACCGAACCGTCGGTGCCCTCCACAATTACTGGCACCCCTGGTTAAGATTTTTTTTGAAAAATAAAACTCTGAATAAGAAATAATTGTTTCTATAAAGAGGAATGGTCAAAGATCCCATCTTCTGAAATGCTACAGATTATCAAGATTAAGATCAAATGCTGTCTTATTGTACAAAGTACACTGTTGGTACATGGGTGCCAATAACTGTGGCACACATGATTTAATGTAAAATAATTATTCCTTAATGTGGGATTTTTTTTCCCCACTGAATAAATGCACTTGACCTAAAGGATGGATTTTTCTATTTTTTTGCACTGTTGTCCTATATTATTTAAAAAAATAATTTCTTAGAAGCCTAAGAACACATCTTTATGAGGGGTGCCAATAATTGTGGAGGGCACTGTACATTATATATAATTGGTATTGTGTTGGAAAGCTGCACTGTATATGTTTACCCATTGTTTCTATTGTAGAGGACCAGGTACAAAGGGGCCTAGACCCCTCTATCTAGGCTAGGCCCTCCCACTTGAAAACAAGGCCCCCTCAGAAAAATGACAAAGACAGTGTTCCATAATGTTATTCACGTTGCACTGCTATTATACAGGATGAGCATGATGAGCACAAAGGCACGTTCCTGTTTTTTCTACCTTTGACAAAAAGAGAAGGCTGTCGCTGTGCCTATAGAAACGTTAACATGGCTGCTGCAGGTCGCCATAGGTCGCATACCTTTACTGTTCAACTCAATGTGTGGAACAAATGAGGCATGAAACAAAGCTTCATGTCAGAACAGCATATATTGAGAGAGTACCAGTCAAAAGGTTGACAGGTCATGTTAAAAACATCTGATCCAAACGCTTGGGCTTTCAAAATAGGGGACGCTGGGGACACACGGGTATCCACTGTAGTTAGGATGTTGTAGCTGGGGGGTTTCAGCAAGGCTAAGTTGTAGGACTATGGCAGTGTGTGTGTGTGTGTGTGTATGTGAGGGTGGAAATACCTCTTAATCCATGCAGCTAGAGTTTGTTAATGTACCTTAATACACACACATTTACTGATTTAGCCCAAGACCACTAACTAGCCTTAATGGTCTATATGACCAAATCACCTCCTATCCGTTCAACCGACAACTTAGGTTTACTGAAACCCCCCAGCCACGACTTCTTAACTTAACTGCTATGAATACCTGTGTGTCCCCACTGTCCTCCTTTTAGAAAACACACATATGGTCACCCTAACATCAAATCAAATGTTTTGATTCCATTTGACTAGTAGAGTATAGATAGAGAGGCAGATAGATAGACAGAGGCTATATTAGGCAGCCAAGTGATGTGTTGCAATGAAAATGGCCAAGTGTAAGAACCTGAACCAGTCTGACAATGGCTTAACTGTGATGGCTAGATGACTGGGTCAGAGTATCCTCAAAAAATCAGGCAGATCTTGTGAATTACTTCCAGTATGTCGTGGTATGTACTTAGCAAAAGTGCTTCAAGGAAGAAAACTGTGTTTGTTGATAATATTCTATTATGAACTGAATTTGAAAGGTTCTGTATGTTATTGTTAAAAAAAACATGTGTAGACTTGAGACTGTTTTAACACCACAATAACACAAAATACCCCAAAGATGAAAAAAAGATAAAGATGATGAAGAGTAAGTTAATAAAGCGATTTATTCAAATATAAACACTAGTGTCATAGAACTTCTTTTGGTACCCAAAATCATTTGTAGATCCATTTTTTTATCAATGGGATTCAGGAGTGTAAAAAATCTTTTTATAGTTGAAAGAACCGCCATCCAATGTTAAGGTTCTACGCAAACCTTTATATTTCCCCTTTTTTGGGCCTTCAAGAGTACCAACAGTAGTTCCTTTATAGCATCACTCAAATAACCCTTTGTGTAACCTTTTAAAGAGCAAAATAGAAGGGAAAAAAAATATTATTATAGACTTAGCCGGCTGCAGCAGTGTGGAGCTATTTTACAGTGGAAACTGAAAACAGACCATAATATCTGACCCTTTATAAAACTCTCACTGAAACGCCCTGTTTTACCAGCGGGAGAACCGCATAACCGCTCACTCGCCTTTCTCTGTTTATACACCAGCTTTGAAGAACCCGTTCAGAACCGAGAGGAGGCTAATGCTAATGCTAATACACACACTCATGCTACAGAAACCCCAATCACACACATACAGCACATTCACCCACTATAAACCAGTTATTACACACCAGTAGACCAACAACCACAGATACCAGTCCAGAGTGTGTACCCCCCCCCCCCCCCCCACACACACACACAGGAAGTGATTAGACTGCAGTGTTGTAAAGGAGCTGAGAGCTGATTGGTCAGGGAGGAGAGATTGGTCAGACTGGATTATAAGATATTAAACACTATAAAACAGTGATTTTAAGAAAAGTCTCGACTAAACTAAATCAGTCAGTCCAGAAAGTCTGATTATAGAAACTGATACTGAAAATAAAGGGATTTTACTGAACCCGTTAATCAGCAGCTCATCTGATCTAAACTGTGGGGCTGGATTATTTATACACACACAGAGATCAGATTGGATCGATCTCAGCTGAAACTCAACATTAAGAGACTCGGATCAGATCGCTGGGCAAAAACACCTGATCAGGACACGCCTAGCTGTTGATACAGAAGTAAACTGAACGCAGTAGTAATTAATAATGTACAGTAACTCTATCACACACTGTAACCTCTAAGGTTCAAACACCACCGATAACAAAAATACCCCCAAAACCAACCAATATCTATCATTTACTATAACAGCATTGCTCATGTCTGTGCGATGAATCTCTGGCTCATGAGTGTAGAAGTTGTGTTAGCGAGAGCTTTAGCGACGAAGAGAGAGTGGCTGTCTGTAAACAGCAGTTATCAGCTCTCTCTCTAACCTTCAGCATGTGAGATGGCCGGTGGCCACCTGCGGACCGCCAGCTTCCAAGGCAATGTGTTCACAGCTGATAGCGCAGACGGCCACAGCATAACGCAGAGCCTGTCCAGGGGGGACTGGTCTATCTACCACAGAAGACACAGCAGATAACAACTAATGCAAAGCCAAAAGACAACAAAGGACCCGTGTGGAGGGTACATAATGACAGAGGGACACAGTGGTAAACAGGCAATGTGTAGAAGAGCCTCAGTCCAAAAGAGAGTGGAGGCTCAAGCAGATGCAATAGAATTCAGGACATTCCGTCACTGCTGATAGAGAACGTCCGGCCTCATTCACCAAATGCGGTTAAGATTTTCCCAAATTCGTTCTTGAGAAAAGTCCTAACAGAAAGTTTACGTCTGATACGGGATGTGTTTTAAAGTGCACAGTTGAGTCCACTGACCTTTAAACTGAACAAATACCACATAAGACTTAAGACTAATGCACTAAGCCCAATGTACACTATACGTCCAAACGTTTGTGGACACCCCTTCTAATGAATGCATTCACCCACTTTAAGTTGCACTCACTGCTGACACAGATGTGCGAATGCACATACACACACACACAGCTTTTCTAGTCTATGTAGAGAAGTAGAAGCCAATAGAATAGAATAGGCTCTCTGGAGATGAGCCTATCAGCACCATATGCCAAATGTCAGTTGTGGGCTAGAAGGGTATAAAGCCCCCCAGCATTGAGCTGCGGAGCAGTGGAAGATAAAATGTGTTCTCTAGAATGATGGACTGGGCTCCATCCAATACTTTTGGGATGAGGTAGGGTGGTAATCGTCCAACATACTGACCTCATTAACACTTTTTTTGCTGAAAAATGCAGTGCTTCTCCAACGTCTAGTTGAAATCCTTCTTCTGTAGACAGTAGAGACACAGTTACTACAACCAAAACAGGATAAGCTCTTTTTAACACCCTTAATTTTAGAAGAAACAATGAATAAGCAGGTGTCCTGATACTTTTGTCCACGTACCTATGAAACGCCAATAAAACAATGAAATTAATGTACAAATGGCATTTGTGTAAGCTTGCATTTGGTTTCCCATAACAGTTAGCTTGTAGTTTTCTTATCACTACACTAACTGTCTGCATTTTGTCAAAATTCGTTAGGAGGAAGTTTGTTCTCGCGTCTTAGAAACTCTAGCACATTCCACCGGCAAAGATTTTACAGCTACAGAGGGTGAAATCAAAGGTAACACCTTCAGAGGAGTGCAGTATCAACCCCAAAGCCTGTATTAAATTACAACGTCTTGTTCAGTTAGGCACTCACAGAGTCCTTAATGAATGTTAAAAAAGGGAGTCGTTCAAACATCTCCATTACACCTTCACTCTCTGAGCTCACAGGTTTAGAACAGAGTGAAGAAATCCTGGCAAGGGAAGAGAGAACAGAGAAAGATGGAGAACACCAGGACAGAATACAAAGAAAATGAAGATGGACTAAAAGAGGATGGAGATGAAGAAGAAGTGACTCTTGACAATAAGGGAATTAACGCCTGCTGTGTCTTTGTCTGAATTTTCGAATGCATTTCAATGACATTCACAGCACAAATGTTTGTGTACATGACTTTTCACATCGAGTATAACTTTGGTCGGCCAATAGCACCTCCGCTCTGGCTGTGTGATCTATGACGCATTTCCTACTCTCTCTACTCTGTCTGAGCCAACCTGGAAGAAGTGCTGATTGTTGCAGTTTCGAAACAGGAAACCTTTTATGTTGATTATAAAATACAACAGGATTCATCCTGAATGTAATGTCGGGATTAGAACAAAATTACCCTTTAGTAGGTTTGATAGCATGCTAGCTTCTTTGTGAAACTGCTGAACCAAAATGGCCTGTTTACACCTCTGATTTCCAGCCTAGCATGACCTCGAGAAATAGCCATGGCATGGCATGCAGGTGCAAAAGAACCAAGTGGGATCAAGGCTCAAGTTCACGGCCATAGAAGAACATCTTTTGGTTCTCTAAAATTCATTTGAAGAGTCACTGAACTGTTGAAATGTTCTTCATAAGTACAATTGTTTTCAAACATGGCTTTCTAGAGAACCAAAAGCTCTGGTAGAAGAAGGAAAAGATGAGGAGGTTAAGAAGAACAAGATGAAGAACAGCAACAACAACAGGAAATTAAATATATTGAGGAGAAAGATTAAAAGCTAAGACAAAAACTAAGAAGAAGACTGAGAGAAAGTAGATGAACAAAAAGCAGAAGATGATGAAGAACAGAGAACAACAAATTGGAGAAGAAGCATCAGAAAGGACATCGAACACAAAAATGAAGAAGGTCACGCCAAAGACGATTGAAAACTAAGACAAAGATAAAAACAACTAAAATTGACAAATATGGTTGGACAACAACACCTCCCGAAGCTTTCTTTTTCTTCCAAACCAAACTGTTCGCTATCCTCAAGACCACTAAATACCTTCTTGTCCACACACAGAGATAAGAAGGGCTTGTCATCTGCCATAGCAACCACAGCAATATCATTATCAATATTTAATAAAGGGCTTTGGCTAATCCTCTTCCTTCCTCCTGCTCTTTTTCAAACAATCGGGAGGATATGAGTGGATGGGAGCTGCCCAAGTCACGCGCCAAGCTCAAGGACCAAATCCCAAATCCCACAGCCAGATTAGCTCGCCGAATAATCACGCTGTCCATCCTTTCTCTCAACTGGACCACACAAGAGAAACCAGAATCACCCAATGACTAACTCCTCAGCTAGCATCTAGTATTGGACATTCTTCTTTTTCTTTTTTTTTTTTTTGTAACAACCAGATCTGTGAAGGATTAAAAAATAAAAATAAAATAAAAAAAAAAATAGCTTGGGAAAGAGGAAATGCAATATATATATATATATATATATATATATATATATATATATATATATATATATATATATATATTAGCAATTCTGCGTCTAACACCTCACAAAATGCGCTAAGTAGACTGTTTTTAAACCTGTGTACTAATATGCATAAGCTTTTTCTGGAACAAGCTGTGGACTCATCATGAAAGGCTTAATTTTCTCCAGTGGTCTGCTAGCAGCGCAGATATCAACAGAAAGCGATTGTTTTCCAGATTCCCGTAAGTAAATGTAACAGGGAAATATGATGCCACCTCTAAGAACAAACAGCAACAGCACAGTGGCACGCACTACCAATGAACGAGTAGATTTATTTGTATTTTTCCTTGTTCAGGTGCAACTTGTCCATCTGAAATTAAAGGGGCAAACTTACTTCAGAAAGGAAATTTGATAGTTTGAAAAAAAAAAAAACTAATTAAAAGATAAAACCAATACCTTGCAAATTCAATTTCAAACTGCATGCCTGTGAACACTGATTGCTTTTCAATGACAAAACAAAAAGCATGATCACAGAATGAGGGGTCTGGAATTGAATTACATTTGAGATTGAGAGCAAGCTGGGCATTTTTCCTACCTGTGCAGGTAGGAGGTCTTATTTCATTCATCTGTAGTTTATTTCCCTCTGAAATAATTATTTTCATAGACCACTGATTTTTATAATTTAAATCTGGTCCATTTATAAAGTACACGTGTCAAACAGCAGTACCAGGGGACCCAATGGGGTTTAAACGGATGTATATGAGAAGAATTCTGCTTTGCTGGGTAATGCGTTCACAGTCCCCTAAGCTCTAGCTTAACAATAAAAAGCCAGGCATTCCATAACGTCTGCAGTGGCTGTAGAAGTCAATTTGCATGTCTATTTATAAAACAAGCTAGATAGGCAAGAGTTGTTTTTTTATTCATGGTTAAAAAGAGGCAGGTGAACTACATAAAAACTCTCACAAAAAATCTTATTCACTATTTGTGTTGGACACAGATGGAATTTGGCCTCCACCTTTAACCCATCAGTGTAGTAAACACATTCTGGGCAGCCATCGCTGTGGTGCCTAGGGAGCAAAAAGGGGTCAAGGGCCTTGCTCAAGGGCCCAACAGCACACAGGGAGTTTACCAAACCTAGGTTGCAAGTTGCCTGGCAAGTTCCCCCACTGTGAGTTGGTGATCTGCTCCTAAACAGCGCTCTGTTATACCACCAAGAGGAAGACTGGAGGTCTTAGTTACAGTAATAGTGTGTGACACTACCTCCACCATGTTTAACCTGGCTAGCTCTCACTGGGAGTTGTAGATCTGCTTCTAAATACTGTTTTATTACAGATGCCAAGTGGGAGATTCAAATAATATGGTAGTACTTCCTGTGATTTACATGCACAACTTTCATTAAAGACATGTTCCATGAAAAAATGCATTTTCAGTCTGTGAATCTGGAGAAAATTCTCAGATGATGTTGCTCTGAGAATATTTAACGATGTTCTTAAAGCTAAATACATAAAAAATTCATGTTACATTCTTACCATGTGTTAGTTTGTGCCCTAGTCTGCTCTTCCTGTCTACCTACCTAAAAACAAAACTCAGGCTGCAAAGGAAATCGATGATTCCTGCTGTGAGTGTGTTTAGTTTTCTACTTCGAGCTTGTGACATTACAGTGAGATATAGTGCAGGTCGGTCTGTATTTAACACCTTGTTGCATTTCAGCTTAATTTAGTAGGGCCGTATAAACACTTACCATTTCCCACAAAATAATTTGATTGTTCTTTGGAGTTTGTAACACATACTTATCCAGTGGATACCTAGAACCTGTTGGGCATTTTAGTGTAACTTATTATACTCAGCTGCCTGAGGTTAAGACTTAACTACATGGGTTCTATACTGTTAAAAGTATAAGCTCTTTGAGGAACTTCTGGAGGTCCTTCAGTTTGAAACTGTGAAGAAACATCTTAAGGTGCCTGTTTCTTCCAAAAACCTTTTCTTAAGGGTTCCTTAAAGCACCCAAATATGTTCCCCTACTGAAGGACCTCCAGAGATCCTTAAAGAGCTTATACTTTAAACAGTATATTACTGAAAATGGGTGCTTTGACAGCGGAAACCTTTTTGGTATTATATAGAAAAAATTCATCTACCATCCATGTGAAGAACCTTTTAACCAGGCAAACAGCAATTTAGTGTTGAAATGGATATTTGAGTTGTCATTGTTCTACATACAGAGGCATGCACAGTTTTGGGCACCTCTTTTTCTTCTACTATGAATAACGGCAAAAAAGGATAAAGATTCTTTCTATCAACATTTTAAGCAAGATTAGTGTGTTATTTTTCTTTAATTTTAGTGAAAGAAAGGAAAAGAGCACCATGCCAAAATGTGGGCACCCCAAGAGATATAAGTTCTCCGTTAAGTTTTCCCATGGTCTCAGGCTTGTTTGGACTTCGGACTTTCGTCGTTTGGTTTGTTCACAGTCATTGTTAGAAAAGACTACTAAATACTGAGAATGCACGATGCGTAAACATTTACTTTAAGCCCTTTCCTTTTTTGTTGTTTTGAACCATCTTTAAGTCACTTAACTGACCAAAGCAACATATATTTTGACCCCCCAACCTAGCATGGCACTGTAGAACAACTGCCTTTAGTAAATAACCCTTTTTAAGGTTGTAGAGTCCTACTTAATATGGAATGACTGTAATAACTGTAAATACACAGTAATAGGTCATGTTATAACTATGACTTCTGGTATTCGCTCTTACCGAAGCATTATAGTAGTACCGTTACTAGTAGTGTATTCACTCTTACTGAAGCATTACAGTAGTACAGGTAATAGTACTGTATTCACTCTTACTGAAGCATTACAGTAGTACAGTTACTAGTAGTGTATTTGTTATTACTGAAGCATTACAGTAGTACAGTTACTAGTAGTGTATTCGCTCTTACTGAAGCATTACAGTAGTACCGTTACTTGTAGTGTATTTGTTGTTACTGAAGCATTACAGTAGTACAGGTAATAGTAGTGTATTCGCTCTTGCTGAAGCATTACAGTAGTACAGTTACTAGTAGTGTATTCGCTCTTACTGAAGCATTACAGTAGTACAGTTACTTGTAGTGTATTTGTTGTTACTGAAGCATTACAGTAGTACCGTTACTAGTAGTGTATTCGCTCTTACTGAAGCATTACAGTAGTACAGTTACTAGTAGTGTATTCGCTCTTACTGAAGCATTACAGTAGTACAGTTACTAGTAGTGTATTCGCTCTTACTAAAGCATTACAGTAGTACAGTTTTGACTTCTGAAATACCTAAAATAACAGGAATTTATACAATTGCCTGTAATTACAAATACAATTACTTGTGTCTTATTACACATGTATACCCACATAAGAGAGAATATTCCGTTATGGCTGCTGAGGTACTTGTCTATGCACATGTATTTACACGAACTGTACTACTGTAATCCCTCTTTGGTGTTTGAACAACCTTGAGTTATAGGTTCATGCCTATACAAAGCCAAAATGTACTTATTTATTTACTTATTTATTTTTATCTAGAAATACAGCCTGAAAACTCTATTACAAAAGCTGTGTGAGTGAGTGAGCTGTATTCTTATAGAAAAGCACGCAATACCAATTCATTGATTGTTGCCTCTAAATAAGCAAGGAAAAGCCAGTGAATTGAATGCAGCTCCAGATCCCTCACAAAGACTTTGCACTGTTGTCCATTCATTAAAGCCGAATATTCAGGCTCCATTTCAGATCCACTTCCTCTATAAATCTGTTTGTCATTCTGTTAACAATTCTTGTCCTCACACAATCGACGAAGGGCATTGGAACCCCCCCCCCAACATACACACCCATTGCTGTCTCCTTTTACCTTCCTTTAGACATATCACTGCTGTCACAAAAATCAATAGCCTAAAAATATTTGTCTTTTAAAGGGTCTTGATCCAGTTGCTTTAAAGCAATTAGGACACTGACTGTTTTAAATCTATGTAACCTTCGACAGGCTCACGCAAGAAAAATTAGGGGCTTGTTCTACTGACTGAATGAATTAAACAGAGTAAACCGTGAATCATTGATGGCTTCATCATATCTGCAGAAGTGTACCTTCACACATATCTACATAACATAGGACAATACACTAATACACTGACAAAACTATGACCAGTCTATAGTAATGTATTCTATAATGTACTTCTATGTACTATATATATATATATATATATATATATATATATATATATATATATATATATATATATATATATATATGAGAGAGAGAGAGAGAGAGATTTCTTTTTACTTATTTATGTTTTGGTTTTTTTCATGACTTGCCTTTTATTTGGTTCCTGCTGAAACAGCTGTAATTTGTATGTGCCAAAAACTTTAGTTAATTTAATTTGATTAAAATTTTAATATGAGCTTCATAGAGTCATAGAGTAGATTTTATTCAGATTAATCAGATCAGGAGATAATCCATTGAAACACAGCAATGCATAATTTCCTTTAAGAGACAGCAGATCAGCAACTCATGGACACCAATAATCTGATTACAGGGATCTGCTGTATGAACCTGCCTTGTAAATTCATATTTGATTTCAGATTTTATGACTGAGTTTAATACCATGGCCATAATGAATAATGGCTCATAGCTGAGATTTGCAATAAAAGCAGATCCTTAGCTGGCTATAGTTAACTATGATTAGCCTTTTTTATTTCATTAAAAGGTCATTTAAATCTACAGGCTGCACAGTCCTTGTATCTGTTTGGAGCCACCTTCAATGTAATCTAATAATTGAATATTTCACAAAAACTGTTGCAGTGACGGTAATGGCCATTACACCACTACCAACAAAGCAAACTAGAGAAAATGCTGATTCCTGATTCAGGAGTGGCTGAAAACATACATTTGGTTAAGAAGTTAAGGCTTTGTTTTGTAACATTAGAAAGGTAGAATTTCTGGAAGCTTTTTATTATTTTTTGCCTAAAGTTAACACACCACACTCTGTCAATCATGCTGAACGACACAGCAAGTGTCTAGCAACCCCACCGTAACCGCCAGTAGAGGATGGCTCAGCTGTTGAAAATATTCATATTCAATTAATAGTATTCCAGGTGGTTGATATTATTATTATTATTATTATAATTAGACATACAAACAGCTGGAAAATAAACCCAACATCCATGGTAAAATAAACCTACAATTGTTAAATTACTCAACCCAACATGGTTTCTGCTCAACATTTATCCAGCACTGCCAAATAACCCAGCTTGGGTTGTTTTCAACCCAGTATATTTCTTTTAGTGTAGCCACAAGTTAACATGATGGTCGCAATCCAGTACAATGCATTTCATTGCACTATGATACGTATTATTACTTCCGTAGGTATCCACCAAGCAAGATTATTGACAGTAAGCTGCAGTTGCCAATCAACATAACAGATTTTAGTGATTATTATTATTATTATTATTATTATTATTATTATTATTAATGACAATAATATCTACTCTACGTTTTTTTTTTTACAACAAGATCAAACATGTCATCATGTTTTACAATCAGACCGCCAGACCTCCAAGAGTGGCACTACCTAGGGGCTTTTCAGTCAATCCTAAAAAGACCTGACTCCAGAATCTCAGCAGGTTCATATGGCACTTCTGTAATTATGTATAATTGTGTACTTTAAGATAAAGAAGTTCTGGGACCTGTAGAAACACCAATTGAATATGTTTGAGTCCACAGTTTCTAACGCAAGTTACAGATCATATCCAGGTTAAGTTTTTGAAATGTTAAACTTTAAATCTGAGAGTCTCTGTTAGGCTTGCAATTTCACTGTGTTTCCTACTGAGACCTTCTTCAAAACACTGTATGTAAAATTCTGGATGGTGAAGAAGATATTAAGAGAAATTCTCTCTGTAATCTTTTACCCAGAACACTGGGGGATCCATGAAGACGTGAGCCCCTGCTAGCTTCCTGTTGTACATGTCAGAATCTATCTGGTGCAGAGGGCTGGTGTCTGGGGTGAATCATAAACCTAGCACCATGTAGCGTATTCAAGCTTTGCTTTTTTGACAACTAACCTTAACATCAGAAAATTGAACAATAAGTGAGTTTAGTGAGTTTATTTTGAATTACATTTGCACATAAAAAGCTCGAGCCTGCACTTTCTTTGTTTTGACGTCAACAATGTAAAGGATAGTAAAACAATATATTAACACAATATCTTTTTTTCCATATACAAACAAATGTATAATAGATTGAAAGTTTCGAATTTGCACTTTATTACTTAAATGAGATGTTCAAATGAGCTATTCCTGACCAGTGGTCCCGTACTGCATCTCACTTTTATCACAGGCAATAACTGGGGTGCATAAATCTGCTCACAGATGTTTTGATGTCTATAAATCAAAGCACTCTTCAAATGTCACTCCATCAGTCGCCTCATGAATTGCAGAATCGGGGCATCGTCAGCCCCAAATCACTTCCCAATGCACTGTGAAAGCTGCTGGTCCATTTGCAGTGGATTAAGATAAAGGACAGGATCATTAGTAAGGGTGATTATGTGGAAATGGTATACAGGCAACGGTTCTCTGAAACACTGCAAATCTGCTGTATTTGGGCTACATTTGAGGGAGAATATAAGATTAAGAAAACTGGATTTGATTTGGGTGAAATTTATCTTTTTGCTTTGATGACATACTGACAAAATGACATACTATAGAATACAGTATAGAAGATACAGAAGAAGACACTAGTTATCTTTTGGTGGCTCATAGTCAATGGATTTGAGAATCAGTTTGCTTCTGAGAAATCCAACCTAAATTAAATACATTCTCAATGCAAATAAAACACACATTAAACCTTGATTCTTCCTTTTCCCTCAGATCACTTTACAGCAAATGAAAAGCAATTTCATTTTCGATCCCACCCAGTCACTACATTTACAATAATCGAGAGAAAAGCTCCCCAAGGAGCAAGCTCTAATGCTTGAGCCAGGCTCAGTTTAAGCTTTATTGCAGTTGAAAAAAGGTTCAGGCATATCTGTGGGCTTTGTTCGAGTCTGTGGTCAAGGTTTAAAATAAAGCCCTGGTGTTTATTCAGAGTTCTTCTGAATTTGCCTCTGGCTTTGTCTAGGCTGCTAAAACTCCTCTGAATCTCTAAAGCTTTAACTTTGCGCTGTTCTGCCAGTTGCTAACTTTATTTTCTCAAATAGGATCAATTTGTCCATTTGCTCAAACAATGTTTTCTGGTGAGCTATGGGGCAGAGCTGGTGGAAGAGGATCAACTGATGTGCAAGTACTACAGTTAGAGTCAGAAATCCCCCAAAACTCAAGAAGGAACCAAAACAGTGGTTGAACACATCTAAGAGTAATAACACTGATCTACACTCTGGAAATTAAAGGTATCTAGATGGTTGATGGTCGCAATGCCATAAAACATCCACCTTTAGTTACCTTCAAGAACTTTCCAGGAGGTTTCAGTTGGTGTGTCCACTCCTCTCAGTAATTCAGTAAATCTCATGTAATTTATAAGATACTACTTTACTTGAAGTTCACCTGTATATAGAGTTAATAACACTATAATTATAAGGCATTATTATGCAATTATAATGAAATAATTTGTTAATCTACTCTTTACATTATTTAATAAAATCTTCATGAGAGTAATCAAAGGATAAAATATGAAATAAGTTGTTTAATTAATTTAATAGCATTGTATGGACCATGCAGGCCTTACATTAAATAATAGACCTTTTTTACAGTTACCACACTGCTTTGAAGCAGAACTGCAACTTATGGAGAGGGAAAACCTATGGAGGAGAGGTCTAGTGTTAACATGTAAGCATTGTTAAACAAAAATCTCACATCTCCAACTTTACAAAAGGAAAAAAAAACATACAATGGAAGTCAATATAAAGTCAATATAAAAAGATTTCATTCCAAGTCATTTTGGAGCATTTCTATTGGCCCATTTATTAGGACATTTTGACACAATGTAGAAAACACCTTTACTTTATTTAAATAAACTCAAATTATTTAAATGAAAAAATAAAATGAAATGAAAAATGGAAAAAATGTAGACACAAGGTTTTAAAAGAAGTTCCATTTACTATTTACTTTGTTTGTTTCTATGAGGGAGTCTTCCATTTCCGTTTGTTTGTTTAGTTAGTTAGCAATTCTTGATGTAAGCTGTTCATGAACATTTTATTAAAGTATTAGAAACATACCTAATTATTTAATATGCATGTGTTAGGAAGTCTTTATTTAGGTAGTGTTACTGAGAAATGCATGTTTTTGATATTTCTCAGTAACAGTACCAACATAAAACCTGCCTGCTGTAAAATTTGATTAGCCCACCTCCTGTTATGAAGCGAATGTGAATAGTACTGTACTGTGGGAGGTCTGCATTTCTGTCAATGGTTTAATGGTTTAACTGCAGACAGCACGTCAATGTGGGAAAAAGTAAACAAACAAAATAACAAACAAAAAACAAATATTGCCAATTTATCCCAATCTAAACTTTCACACCTATAAAAAAAAAAAAAAACTCTTGAATTAATGTGCATGTATGCCAGAGTGTGTGTGTGTGTGTGTGTGTTCATCAGCCCTTAAAAACACACTCTGCTGTACATCTGCTGTGCATTCGGGCTTCAGCTCGTTTCTCATTTGCATCTCAAATGCTCTGCTGCTCTCTCCAGCGCTTGTCGCTGGTCCCATACACACAGCGCTGGTGAAAAATCACAGGAGCTGTGACTCAAAGTCCAAAAACACCCCAGCAAGCGCTCCCTGCGGCGAGCATGTGGAGAGAGGGAGGCAAACGCTATCATCCAAACCATCAAAAACACAGATGTTCACGGCTCAAGGACAATAATCCACAGTGACGTGAGCTCAGTCCTCATGAGCCAGAGCCGCCAGCGGTCGCAGCCAATTGGCAGCGTGAGAGCAAAAAGCAGGAAATCGCACTTTAATTGCACTCTCATGTTCCTCTCTGTGACTCCGCCAGGCGACGAGTGCCTCAGCAATCCATAAAGAGGGGTAGATCGTTTCACCCAGCGAGCCTCTGAGACTTTTTTGTTTCGAAACAGTGGGGTTTGCTTTTCTCTTTGTTTCGTTCTTTTTTCCTTTTTTCCATAAGTTCACCAGGTCCTTCACAGTGCTCATGAATATCATTAATGCATATTAGATAGGCTGCTTTCCTTCTGATCTCTGCTTTACACCTTTTATCTCACATTACATAGCTACTGTGTACATTGTTCAGTATGAGGTAAGTGTCTGACCGTACCCTAGAAAATCCTTTAAATGATACAGGAGCTGATTACAGCTCTTTTTAAGTTAACTCAAAAGTTCTCCTAACTCACAATTTTTTACCTCTGCATCTTTGTCAAGTTTGGCCAACATTACATATTGTGTTTGGCCTCAAAACTGAATAAATGAAAGCTCTAGTGAAAGTTCATAAGTCTTACCAGGGCACTGTAATGCAGCATCACCGTCCTTCAGCCAATCACCTGCTTCCACCTCTGTAAGCAGCTTTCAGAAGTCAAATTTATTTGTATAGCTTTTTACAACTGTTGTCGTCACAAAGCAGCTTTACGTAATTAGTAATTAATAAAAGACAGAGACAAAAAATAAATAACATAAGAAGACATGAAGGATCCAAGACCCCCAGTGAGCAGCTAACGGCAACAGTGGCAAAAAAGTGACGTCACATCACTTATCCTCCTCAGTCCTCCCCTCCGCCACGGCTGCCAACGTAGGCCGACAACAGGGTCTACGCCAAGGATTTCATCTATCCAGCTTTACTGCACTCATGTCTCCAGAGTCTTCTGGTAGAAATACTGCGTATGATGTTTAGTGTGTGGCTCCTCCCCCTCAATGTGTTTACTGTTTATTCCCATCTGCAGGCTAGTGCTCCCCGTTTGTTTTGTGCAACATAATGTTTCCATATAGCACCAAAAAGTGTTTAAATATTGCAATAAGTCAAAGAACCTAAGCTGTGTACATGAATTTCAATATATCGCTGCTGTCCAGTGAAAAATATGTATCTCCATTTTTGTCTGTTTTCAGTTTTCTCCATGTAGCTGCTCTGTACAATGTGTGAAGTAGCTCTGGATGAATATGATATATTAGAAATGCTCTTAATTACTTGGAATAAACTTTTTATTATTCATTTCCATTGACGTCCATTTAGAGTTAGGATCATTTTTACCATTTGTTTTTGTAAAGTCACCATTTTCGAGATACATGTTTTTTATTTGACAGCGACAATATGAAATAAGGGCTTCTCTGACACAAAGCAACAGTCCTTTTTTTTTAACAATGTTCATTTTTAAAAAGCTGATTGTTTGAGGATATAATCTCCTACTGCTTTTTATTATTATTTTCTTCTTATTTCTTTCATTAAAATGTTAATATAGGCCATGTACTGATTTGTTAGTTTTATTGTATAATCAATTCAAGTTATTGTTGTTTATCTTGTCTTCTTTATTTCTTTTCTGTTTTCTTTTGCCTTATTTACTTCCCCCTTTTATGTAGTTTCAAGTTTCAGGTTTATTTGTCATTTGCACAACATGTCAGGACATTTATGCATTGAAATGCTTGTGGTGAGGCTCAGGTTGATGCTCTACAGGAGGACAAAACTATATACATACTAAACATATCAAAATAAAGTTAAATACAAATTATATTAAATAAATACAAAATACACACAAAATATACACAAAATACAGAATATACAAAGACAGTGAAGGTTCTGTAGAAATTCTCTGATATGTATATTTATGAGACGGGTATAGTCTGAGAGAGAGTGGAGCTAAATATAAATATGTATGTTTATGTCTATTCCTGTTGTATAAAGTGACTTAGTGATGTTGTCCATAGCAGTGATATATAGAGTATTAATAATAAAGTGACCGAGTGCAGTGGTGTTGGTGAAAGGTTCACAGCTTGTTCAGGAACCTGATGGCTTGTGGGTAGTTTATGCAGTATTAGGCCAGGAAGATGGCTGTGTTAGTGCATGGTCTATGCTTTGCTTTTTTTTCTAGTCTGTTTGCTTTTATATGTGCTTTTCTTTTTCATAAATTCAATATTAGGTCAGGGACAGATTTATATGAATACACAAGGTTTTATTCTGGTCGTAAGACTGATAGTTTCTGTGTTTATGATCTCCTGGTGTTTTCTTTCTTGTTTTTAATCATCCTTTTCCTTTCTGTTCCAAATGTTCAATATGGGCCATGCCCTGATTGGTTTAGCAACTCATTTTTCATTTTCAAAGCTTTTTACAGTTGTAAATATAGATATTTTACATAAGATGATTTCTTATTTCTTTGTCTTTGTCTTTGTTTTTAATCTTTTTATTATTCACAAAGTTCATGTTGTACTGTTTATGTATTTTTTCTCTTTATTTACATCCTTGCTGTTTTTGTTTTGTTTTGTTCTCCTTGTTTTTCCTTCAGTCACCCTTAATCTTTCACATGCTGTCTCTGACTTGCTCTTGCATACATTTGCTATTGCTCGTGTAAGTCCAATATTGTCCAATATTAGTGAAAGCCAATTGTTTCAGAGTATTCATTCTTAATGTGCTTGTTTTACTATTTTTATTACTTTCTTTATTCTTGTTTATATGTCTTTTTTATATAAAAGGTTATCTGTAGTGATGAGCTGACTAATTATTGATAAGTGTATACTGTTACTGTCTGTTGTTTTGTATTTTTTTACATACATTTCAGTTAGTTTTCTATGAACTTCAACATTAGGTCACACTGATTGTGTGAATGATTGCCTGGTGTTTGTATTGTTGACACTTGTTTTCCTTGTTTCCTTGTTAAGCTAGACAAATATGTGGTTGATTAAGGTCTTGTTCTTTATTCAATAAAGCATTAGACATTTCTAAATTATGTATTGTGTATGTTTTACGATTTATTAATTATGTATTGTGTATGTTTTACAATTTATTAATTATGTATTTTCTATGTTTTACAATTTATTAAAATAATTAATCAATCGTAAAACATACATTATTTCTAAATTATGTATTGTCTACATTTTATACATGTTCTATGTTTTATGTATTGTCTATATTGTCTGCATGTGTTGTGTGTGTTGTCTGTATTGTCTGTATGTATTGTCTATGTATTATGTATTATGACCTTTATTCACAAATAAAGGTCATAATTAATAAATCATACAACACAGACAATACATAGACAAAACATAATTAATAAATTGTAAAACATAGGCAATACATTTCTAAATTATGCATTGTCTATGTTTGACAATTTATTAATTACGACATTATTTGTGAATAATGGGAGCTGTTCTGTGAATCATTATAATACATGTATTATAGTAATGCACAATAAGCACTTTGTTGCCACACCGCTGTGCAAATTAAGCTCATTAAGTGTCAATGTATAATAATAATAAGAAGAAGAAGAAGAAGAAGAAGATCAACAATAACAAGAGAAGGAATTTTGAAATACTGCATACTGTGATACCATAAAACCATGATATTTACTGATATGGTTATCATACCATGAAAATCGTATACCATTGCAACCCTAGTAGTAATGTAATGCATATTGAATAATTAATAAAGAGCAATCAAACAAGCCTCAAGACCTTTAAGAACCCCCTAATTCTTTAAATAAAGGATTGCTATTAAATCTAATGTTTTAACACTGCATGCTTTCTTTCTGTCCATTTTCTGTCTTTTATGAAGTTTAATGTCAGGTAAGGCCAATTGTTTCAATGTGTAATCTCCCAGTGCTTTTGTAATTTTTCCATTTTTTTTTCTATAGACCTTTTCTTGTTTATATAAGTTCAATATCAGGTCAGGGGCTGATTGATTGTTTTCAGTGCATAATCTACCATTAAAAATTGTCTACGCATTTTCCAGCTTTGCAGTGCTTTTCTTCAGCATAATTATAACCAGCTCTTTCTGCTTCAGTCGCACCACTTTAATAGACTTTTTAAATCAATGACAGATATCAAGAATTCACACACTAACCCACCCACCCACACACACACATATACAAAGCAATACAGTGTATTCCGTTAAGCGTTAAATGAACTCTTGAAGGATTTACTGCTTTGCTTGTTCTGACATTTATTTCATACAGGTTTTTTTACGCTCAGCAATAAGAGAGTACTGTAAAAACTCCAGATCCTAGTAGAACAGATGCAGAGATCTTGTGAGCTAGTCTGAAGAACAGAACTCGGTTCCTTCAGGGTTCTCCTGGACGCCCCCCAGTCCAGTCCAGCCAGCACAGCGTGGAGGATGTGTTCAACTCCATCAGCAGCAGCAGCAGCAGCAGCTCACCTGATTTACCATCATTAAGCCCTGATTTACCACCAAACCAGGTGTTGATCTGAGGAGAACTCTAAATAATACTAGACTCCATGATTTTATTGTCATATAATATAATATATTAATATAATATATTAATAATGTTAATAATAAATGAAATAAACACTGCCATCATTCAGATTTTTACAGGTACCTAAAATGTTATATATACAAACAGTATATATATATATATATACATACAGCGGCTTAGCCTGAGCTGTATGTCTGTGTGTGTATCTGTGTGTCTCTTGGTGGTAGCATCCCAGCAGCCCAGGAGACAAAAAGGGGTCTTTGTGAAGGACAGGGACGATAAATATGGATGAGTTTTCAGGACGCATAAACACACACACACAAGCCCACCTGTGCTGTTAACCTCTGCTGAAACATTAAGAATGGCCGTAAATCCAGAGAAGCACATTAGCATTGCCGGCCTCGACACTGGTCCTGGCCACTCCAAACAGCCGCGGCCTCGCTTGGCCCTGTATTACACACGCTGCAATAACGCAGCGCGGGATAATTGCAGGGGGATCAAAGCTAAGCCTGGGCCAGACAAAATAACGGCTCCCTGACACACTCACTGCTGTGGCAAAAAGGGGGTGGCTGTCATGCATACTGATGAGCCAGGAGGTACAGTAGGATGGAGAAGTGTGTGTGTGTGTGTGTGCATGTGTGTTGCAAGAGTAGTCAGAGACAGAGTGTGTGGAAGATAAAGGGTGACTGGGAGTGTGTGCATTGCACTGATAATAGGATATGGCTACTATAGTCTGACTGGAAATCTAAAGGAGACTGTAAGTGTGTGTGTGTGTGTGTGTGTGTGTGTGTGTGTATGTGTGTGTGTGTATGTGTGTGTATGTGTGTGTATGTGTGTGGAGGGGGGGGGGGGGGGGGGGGTGTTGGTTTAACCACACTGATTCATCAGAGTTGCGTACAGTGAAATCAGAGTGTGCACAAATTTCACCGCGGTTCTTTATTCAGCAGTTTCCTCTTGCTGTTTAACTAACTGTATACTCAATGTCTGGTTGGAGTGCATATACATGTAGGTATAATATGTTAACAACATAACATTACATAAAACCATGCCAAGTATGTGGATAAATCATCAAAAACCCTATAAATATTAAAAAATAAATAAGAAGAAACAATAAGAAATACAGTGGCAGATGGCAATTCTGTGGGGTCCAAGCATTATTTAATAGAATGCCATACAGAAATCTAATATATAGCCTTAAGCTATTATCAGTCTAAGGATTGGGCATTTATCTATTATATGTGTTTTTGCTCCTTAACTTATTTATTTATCCTACACATTTATATTTATTTATACTATATATATATATATATATATATATATATATATATATATATATATATATATATTACATGTCTGGTCTTGGACTTAACTTTTTTTCTCGACTAATCCATATTATTATTTCCATATGTAAGCCATATGTAATCCTTTATTTAACCTGCCAGTGTACTCTTTAAATAAAATAAAGGTTCATTGATTGACTAATAATGCTTGTAACTGGTGTTGTGTGTACTGTGTTGTTGCTGCATATCATTTCCCATAACTTTCCATTTCACCTAAATTATGCAGCATTTACTAATGAAATGTACACAATGTAACTGCGGCCCTATTAATGGTGGAATAGAGAGTTAGCATTAGAGGCCGACTTTAGCCTTGTTTAGGCTGCTAATAGGTAACATCACCGCACCTCTCAGTCAAAATCAAAACAAGGTCACAAATAAACTCCGTCTAGGGTAGTTTTAGAAAATTCTTCGTTCTTCACTGCGGCAGCTCAGAATCATGCCTGTTAATGATGCCTAGCGGACACCAGAGGACGCTCTGCTACAACAAAACTAGAGATCAGACCTGGATTGAAACTTTAAAAGCCTGTACCCAATCTATTCAAAATGCCTGGGTCGTCAGGTCTGGACATCCCTATCCCTGACGACCGTACTGGGAACCAATGCTCTAGAGAACCTCAATGGCCATTTCAAGACTGGGCCTCTTTCACGTAATGCCTCAATGACTCATGAGTTTGCTGAATGCTTTGCTGTTGTTGCTCACACCTGCATGAATCAGGCCATGATTCATGTAAATGATATATATCTGAGCATAAATAAGGGATATGCATGCTTGTTTTCATGCAACCAAAGTTGATTCATCAATGACCCTCAAATTGCTGCTGGTTTAAATGCTGTATAGCAGTTGGAAAGCACTGGAATAGCTCATCTCTACACACCTTGGACAATTACGTGCCAACATGATCTTATTGCAGATGAATCAGTAGACTCAGTGAAAGCCTAGAAGGTAACGTAAAGCTTATATTACTATACACACACACACATATATATACCCAAGTGTATGTGATCCAAATCAAAGCGAAATAAATCTTAATCACCTGCTCTACACTGGTGGCAGAACGCTACCTCAGACGCTTTAGCGAGCGGAACGACGAATTAAATTTCATGCCTCTTAGCTACCTTTTTGTTTGGGGCTTTACTTTGACAATCCCATTTGTGTTCAAAGGCACAAAACCCAATCTTATCCAAACACTTACACAGCATTAGCTCAGAGACGATCCTCATGAGGATTTAATTTAGCTAAAGAGGTCCGCTGCATTGTCAAATCTAAGAGCATGTACGGCACCTGCTTTAAAAAGGGTTAGGAACAAAGACAGAAAGAACAAAAGGGGTCGAAAGAAGAGCAAGTGAAATCTCAGGTGTGTGCACTCTGTTCAGTTTCACTAGACGTCTGCAGTTCACACGTCTTTGCGAATTAAATATGGCCAAGGCAGGGCTAGAACACTGACAGCTGAAGAAAGTAAGCTTTAATGCAGGTCATGTCTTAGCTAGCTCAACCACCATAAACAATAATCCATACCAGCTAGGCTCTGGACAAATTCATACAAAGGTGCCTTCATTAATTCATTTACACTCTTAAAAATAAAGGTGCTACAAAGCAATGCCATACAGCAGAACCCAGGTCATCAAATCAGGACCTCAGATCCAGTTTCCAGTCCTGGACTTTGTAATGACTGTGTCGTCTTGGTTCGTATTTCTCTGGAGGAGGACTTCTTATTTAAAAAGAAGACTCTGTAACCACGTCTTTTAATTGCAACAATGAAATATTTTATTCCAATCAAAAGTACAGTGTGGAGAGAGTCTGCCAATTCTGAGTGCCCCTCGATCTCTCTCTCCTCTACATAGGAATGCCTTGAGTTTTTATACCCTACTACACGTCATATTCTGTTGGATTGTTCCCATATGCAGAATGTTTGCATTTCATCCATAAGGAACACTCATTAGCCCCCACCATTACATATGTGGTTCACAGACACATCTGGACCACGTTTAAATCTATGTCATGTACACCCAAAGGGATGTCCAATCTAAACAGCATCTTATGTTCGTTCCATTCATGTACAGTTTTCACATTTGGTCAGGAAACAGGGCCCCCTTTCTTTTCCACATCTACCTAGTGGGCCTCACCATATCATTCCTCAACTCCATACCATTCCTTCAGGCCTATGAACATCTGTATAGCCAATATACACCACAACTGGAAATTTAGAGAACGTCTAATTCTTATTTAGTAATTCATTGGCTATGCAGTGTCATATCTATGCAAGAATCACAAAATCCAAGAACAGAAACTAGATTCAAGGTTCAGATTTGAGATTTTTTGCCCATTTCCTCCCCAATTTGGACCGCCAATTACCCCCTCCAACGCATGTGCAGTCAAGCCACTCGCTTTTCAAACTGCTGCTGATGCAACACCACCGGGCAACCAATGGCGTCAGGAGGGAAGCCTGCCGCAGACACAACCAGCGAAGGCCAGCACCGTGTGGAGAGAGACCGCCATCTACCCACCCTGGATAGAGCAAGGCCAACTGTTGTCTCTCTGGGTCTCGGCTGCTGATGACTAGCAGCATGATCGGGATTCGACCAGCGATCCTCCGATCATAGTGACAGTGCCTGGCCAGTCTGCTGGACCACTCTGGCCTCAAGAACCATGTGTTTAATAGATCTGTGTATAGAGTAAGATGAGCATTCAATTTGGTAAAGAACCTTAACATCAAGGAATGTTTCTTCAGATCTTTAAAAGGTTCCTCAAACTCACACATCTTTATTACAAGCCTGGTTCTTTTTGGTTCTTCTATGGAATTGCTTGAGGAACCATTTGAAACACCTTCATTTTTGAAGAGTGAACTGTAAAACCTGCTAAAATTGGTTCTGCATCTTCACTGTTGTTCCCTCCTGGGATCAATACGGTATTTCTGATCCTCTATGAAGGATGCTTCAGTGATGAACAAGGCCTAAACTACACTACTAGTCGACAGAGCAAATTCTCACTTCTTTTGTCATCTAAGTCTTCATCGTTTCTCTCCTCTTCAACTCTTTATTTCAATCATTTCCACTGCAATGAATGCAATTTCGTTTGCTGTCAAAAAGCTAGAGCGACTGTGAATTAAAGCCTGCTGATGACACATTATCAACCAAAGCCGGCCAAAGGAATGTGGCAAGAGATCATCTAGTTGAATGATCAAGAGACATAACTGGAGAGCCTTCAGGCTGTCAGAGAAGGTCTGAGGATTTCTAAGAACAAAAAAAACTTTATCAATTTTAAAATCAAAAGTCTAACTTTAATTTAATTGGATCAAAAGACTTTGACTCAAAGTTGGGCAGAAGGCAATTCAGTTGCTATTAGCTATTTGCTTAGGCCTTACAGACTGGATTTATATCTAGGAGGAAGTGATAGTGGAATCCATCAATCATCATCAATGGTGTTTTGGGCCAAAACAAGTTAATGTACATCGACGTCTAACAAATGAAGTCAGGTCAGTTCACCACTTGAAATTAGTACTACCATACTGCTGTTTTTGACTTGGTTTGTGAGCTTTATTTGAGCTATAACAGACACATTACATTACATTTAGGACATTTAGCAGACGCTCTTATCCAGAGCGACTTACAAGGTTACTCGTATTACAGAGGTGGGCCAATGTAGTGTTAGGAGTCTTGCCCAAGGACTCTTATTGATGTAGCGCACCATAGCCACCCAGACCGGGAATTGAACCCCAGTCTCCCACAAGGTGTGGTAGCTCACTGGCAGGCAGTGGTGTTATCTGTTGCGCCACACCAACCACACATTTAGCCATCACTTCTATGTTGCTAGTTCAAACTTAAAGTAGTTAACTGAGGTTTTAAAATACGGCATGTTTGGATAGAGTTCAAATGAGGTATCCTCAGGTTATCTCAGTTAAATGAGTAATTTGACCCACGACTACATGCATTACCACTACATGCAGCAAAAACAAACCTCTTATTAGTAATATCAGAAAATATTGTTGACAAAAGGCAGACACAAACACATGAAAAAATGCATGAAAATTACACAACAAGAGTTGAATCTTTTGTGGTTTGCACTGTGATTCAATAGCAAGTCTTAGTCAGGCACAAAAAAAAAACATATGGAGAGTCACCAGAGATGAACACTTAAGCCTCCTTGGGCTTTGGAGAAGGCTCAATGATTTCTGGAAATACTTAAAACACTGTATCTGTAATTGTAGTTTACATTTGTATTCAATAGAATAATGCTTGCTTTGTTCCATTACTACAGTTTGGTTGGAACCAATGACTGTCGAAAGTATAATGTCTTTTAAAAAATGAAACAACCACAGGTCTGGTGCCACTGCTGGCTGGTTGCAGTATGTGTAGCTCCGCCCATCCCAATGTCTTTCAATGACAAAACTGCCCATTTTCCATCTCATTTTCCTCCTCTAAAGTGTCTTTCCATCTCCAGTGTCTCCACATTTCAGCAGCTAGTTTTCCCTGTGCTGATACTGGCCCATTTTCTATTTCCCCCCAGAAATCAATCGTAATATCGTAAAAAGGCGGGATTACACTTAGGAACAAAGTGATTGACAGACAGTCTTGGCTAGAAGAGGCCTGTCATTAGCAGGACCTGCATGGCGTCCTTTCTGTCCATAATATGGAGGAGCTGAGTTGTAGTGGAACCTACATGAGCTGTACTTTTACTGTTGGAGCGTCCACTTACTGGACCAACTAGGAATCCAGGGGGGGAATCTGCTCTGCTTCTATGCTGTAAGCCCAGTGAAGGCGGTCTGAGACACTGAGATTTGGTCTGAGAGAAGGAGGCGGGTCTACCAAATGATAAGGCGAGTCTGGCTCCGCCTCTCATACAATGTTGGCTTAATTTCTACAGAACACGTGTCTTGTCAGTTCTAGCCCCTCCTGTTCATTAGTGTCTCCACCAGTGTCTCCTCTGTAGCCACGCCCCCTTGTTAGTCCCAGGTGTTCCTCACAACTCCCTTATTAGTTTCTGTATAAGTACCCCTTTGTTTCAGTCGTGCCTTGTCTGGTCTTGTGCATGTGTGCATTACCATGCTGGTTTGTGTTCATGTCGGTTTGCAGTGTGTTAGCTTGGTCTGTTTCCGTTAGTAGTTTCAGTCTTTGGCTTGTTGTCTTGTTTGTATATCCTTGTGATCTGTTTGCTTTGTTTAGTTTTCATTAAGTCCGCCTCCATCTCCAAGCTCATCTCATCGCAACAGAACTAATGAATTCGATCTGTGAAACCATGAATAGAAAACTGTCCAGGTAGGATTTTGTTTCCTATGGTTTCTAGTTAGATAAAGCTAAAAACTAGATCTCCCATTGGTTCACTGGTCAAACTAAAGATCAGCCAACATAATTGATCAACCCACCACTTTCTGATTTTCAATAAATGGGACCATTGAAAACACATGGTTCTTTATGGTACCAAACATGGTTCTTCTATGTCTTCAAATCTAGGTACAAAAATATGTCTTGTAGACTTTCTGGAAGTTCCCGGTACCACATGGCATTGAGTGTCCATGTTGACTGTAAGTTCTTGACATTTGTGTTCTGAACTAAAGGCTTAAGTTTAATGTTCAACACTGCTAGTGGGTAATCGTAGAACTTGGACACAACTAGAAACACAAATCTAATGAAACTGGCTTGGGAAAACAAAGCACTATTAGACAATACTGTTAAATAGTGTTACTCTCCTTAGATGCTCTACATCTTCATGATCAAACCATTCTCAAATCGAGCTGATTTAAAAAAATTGTAAAGTTGCTCTGGTTACTACAGCTTCCTATAGCTGCTTACAAAGCCAAGAACGGACCAGCCAGCCCCTCCGTACTTGATGGCAATTGATAAAAAAAACGATCCCCACCAAGAGCTCTTCGAGCTTCAAGTACGGCTCAGCTCGACCCGCCATCCCTCAAAATCCACGGAAGACGAGCGTCCAGACTTTTTTCTGTCCTGCTCCGAAGTGGTGGAACGAGCTTCCCCTGGGTGTCCGAACAGCAGAGTACAACACTCACTGTCTTCAAACCCAGACTGAAGACCCTCCTCTTCTGAGAGTACTCAGGTTAAGAGAAGAGTATTATGGTCTCCATATTGACTTGTGTTTAGTAGAGTCTAATATTAGAGGATCTTTGAATTTTTAGTCTATTTAAACTAGCTGAGGTTTTTCTTGGGTAAATAGCAAAGCACTTTTGTAAGTCGCTCTGCTAAATGCCTTAAATGTAAATGTAAGTCATATAAATAACATGCATCAACCACCGGCCTTGGCCAGATAGATGAAACATCTGTGTTTTGGACCAAAAGGGTGCAGCAGTTAGTGAGAAGTGAAGTGTTTCGGGGTGAAAATCCCCTCCAGTTAACCTCCCTATCTCAGTAGTGTGAGAAGCACTACTGCAGGAAGAAGCTGCGGAGGCCCTGAGGTCACCTTCAAAGTGCTGTTCCATCACACGGGCCGTGGCTCAACAGCGGCCGTTCAAACTGAGCTGCCTGCCCGCTTTCATCTGTCAAACACGCTGAAGGACCAGCTCCTGCAGCCTGAGCTTCTGGACTGATTCACACCTTTGATGGCAGGGATGGAAGCGCTACCCTGGCTGTACAGCTACACACAGAGCCTCTGCCTTTAAAGCCCAAGTGTAGTGAGTTTACTCTATGCACATACCCACATCATTTCTACATGAATAAACGGTAGGAAATCCACACACTCAGTGTAGAAAGCAAGTAGACTGAAAGAAACACAACATATTTGACTGGATGATGAAGGATGTTTTGCACAGTATTGTAGTTGTCATAGTTACAGCTCTTTACATTTACAGGGCCATATGGTTTGGTTGATATTTACAGCAAGCAACTCCTGGCTTTGTTACTTTACCTAAACCCCCTATTAGCCCTTCTCTAACTTCAGGGACTTGTGGGGCGCAACAGATAACACCACTACCTTCCAGTGAGCTATTACACCATGTGGGAGACTGGGGTTCGATTCCTGGTCTGGGTGACTATGCTGCGCTACACCAATAAGAGTCTTTGGGCAAGACTCCTAACACTACACTGGCCCTCCTCTGTAATATGAGTAACCTTGTAAGTCACCATAAATGTAAATGGGGCTATACAAACTGGTGGGGCTATTCTCTGGTAACTGGTGGGGCTATCCCCCCCCACCCCCCCATCTCAGACCACTGGCCATTTAAAAGATTATAGAAAGGCTGATTATACACTCTCTTTGAGCAAATATGCTGTATTCTCCCATTGCCAGGGGTCTTTATGATTTTCTGTTAATCATGTCACTTATTTTCCTTTTACATTCTCAACCAATTCAGAAGTGATGTCCCACCATCTGAACATTCAGCTTTGAATGTTGCTGCATAAATATCAGCATTTTAAGTCTGGATTTGTCCAGTGTCCAGTGCCTGAGCTCTTCTAATGCCCCCTGTCAACTGATTCCATTTAACAGTTAGTCTTTATCCTAGGCAGGACTAGCTGACTAGTTCCTAAGTTCTGCTCGGCTCATATCGCTGCACCATGTCAGACAGATATGCTGGTCTAATGCTATTAAGACATGTACAGAGCAGTAACAGTACTTAAAGAACACTGACCAACTGCAACTGTACTTTTTCAAGTACAGGAAAGTATTTGGACAGTAGTTTTTTTTTTTTTAAATTATAAAAGCTTTGTTTCTTTGTGTTTTGAACCAAAAGACGCAGCAGTTTGTGAGAAGTGAAGTGTTTCGGGATGAAAACCCCCTCCAGTTAACCTTCACACGGGCCGTGGCTCAACTGACAGTCTGAATGGCTGCTGTTGATCGTGATGCACAATATGCTTTTATAAGTATATCGTTAATATCGTCAGCACTTACAGAACGCTGACCAGCTGCATGTTTCGTTACAGAGAGTGGAATTAGTGCTGTTTAATCGGATGAAATAGAAAATTATTAAATAGAAATCACTGTACTGCATGGGAAAGTATTTGGACACCTTTTTTTTTAATTTGGTGAATTTTGTATGTGAAAATGTCCTTAAATACCATGATATAACATTTTTACCAAGCTCTGGTTTGTTTGGTTGGTTCTGAGTGAGGCAGAAACGTTCTCTGGAAAGTGGTGGAAATCATCATTAACACAACCAGCAAAAAATACTGGTTGATAATTAATTATGTAGCTGAAATGCTGTAGTTTTGAATATGGTAACAAACTAATTCTGCAATACATGAACAAATTAACTACTCAAATAAATGATGGTACATTTTTTTAAGACTACTTTTAAGCACTAGATTTTGATTGATTTGGTCTGTTCACCCTGCTGTTGCCATATAACATTTTTTACCAAGCCCTGGTTTGTTTGGTTGGTTCTGAGTGAGGCAGAAACGTTCTCTGGAAAGTGGTGGAAATCGTCATTAACACAACCATCTTTTGGGTCTGCAAAAATTGGCCAGAAGCGAAGTGATCTAGCCAGAAATGTTCGCTCTGTGTTTAATAAGACCCACTGAGTCTCTGAGCAACAAATGAAAGTGGGAAATAATTGCGCCTTTCATTTACACTCAGTGAGTCTCTTTGAAAGACACTGGAAAATGCTTAGTTTCGCATTACCCAATCACACACTGTACAGCCTGAACCACGGGATAAGCTTTGTCTTTATCAGAAAGTACTACCACTGATTAGGCAAACCGCATGCAACGACTGCAGCTAATCATGCAATCCTCTTCTTCATCTCACATCTTGCGTTTGTTTGTTTATTTATTTATTTATTTGTGCCTTTATTTGGCTTGGTTTCATGTAATTAAATTGCTCCTGGTTTCCGGCAAGCTCTAGCTGACTCCCCTCCCCACCCTTCCCACACCCCCTACCACCACACACACACCTCTCAAGCTGGCTAGAGGGAGAGCAGGAAAAATAAACTTCACCGACAACACCTTTGAAGCCTGCATTGAATATATATTTATTATTATCATTTATTTAGCAGCCTCCCAGGAGGACAGAAACCTCGAGGAGTGCTTCACAACAAAAAGAACATGCGAGTGATTAGAGAAGGGCGCTTTGCCATTTTGATTTAAGGTTCGTGGAGTGCAGTGTGGTGGCACGCTTTGATTGCTAAATGTTGCTGGAGAATAATACAGTATTATGCTGGCTGCACTTCACATAATCCTCCACATAATGATCCGAGGGCTTTGGATACAACTGTGAGATGCGGGTGCTGAGAGACAATACAGCGAACCTGCTACATGCTCTACGCGCTTCACTGAGGCAATTCCCATGCTTTTACAGCTGATGGAAGCGGCGGTCGAAGGTCAAGGGGAACACTTTCAAAGGGGAACGGGTAGCTCGATTATGAATTGGAGCTATATCTTTTTAGTGCAATAAGCAAATAAGCTTGCGCTGTGATTAAACGGCCCGACTGAAAAAGGAATCAGCTCTTTGTAATTCTACAATCGATAGACTTTTGACATGGATAAGAAGAACCTGAATACCTGTGAAACCACACACTGTAGGCCTACACTGCAATAACGCATGACTGCAGGGTTACTGACTAGCAGGAAGACCAGTGGTTCCCAACTCTGGTCCTGAGGGACCCCCTTTTCTGTTCTAACACACCACCTTCAACCCAGGAAGAGCTGCATAGCTGGGTCAGGTGTGATTAGCTGAGTCAGGTGTGATTAGCTGGGTCAGGTGTGTTGGGAATAAGGGTTAACCCTAAAGTGTGCAGGGCAATGGGTCCTCCAGGACCAGGGTTTGGAACCACTAAGCTAGACTCCATAGACGTCCATATCACTAGCCATAGCAACAACACAAATTACTGACTATAGATGGGCAAATTAAATATTATAGAACAAATTAAATACTCAAATAAAGGATGGTACATTTTTTAAGACTACTTTTAAGCGCTGGATTTTGATTTTGTTGATTTGGTCTGTTCACCCTGCTATTGCCAAAGTCTGCTTCGTCACCATCTGCACATATCCTAACAGACCCGAGGCTTTGAGATTGTTCAAAGACACCACCTGCCTCGGCACGACACCGGATGTGACATGCACACACACAAAGACAATGCACCGCGGGGCTCCCGGGGCCACATCAGCCTCACCGCTTCAGATCGATGGCGAATGAATGAGGAACGAGTTGGACTGTAAGAAGCTCTGCATGGGGCGGGACACAACCTGGCAGAGACAGAGGCACTGTAGGGGTCACTGGAGGACAGGGAGAGTCTCTGAGACGAGACTGGCAGAGGTGACAGGTCTAATAGCCAGGCAGAGCCAACCTTTGTTAGCATGAGCTTGTCACTGGAGCGCGCACTGTCATTACCAGTTTATCATGAAAGACATGATAACCCTCCTTCTCCTCCAGACATGTCAGCCTCGCTCCGTCTTCAGCTACACCAGAGCAGGCTGACTTGTAAACTCGTAGAATTCACTGTTATTGCAGACAATAGCAAAAGCATGATGTAATTTGCCATGAATTTATCAATCAATCATTCGCTCATTGAAGAAGGTGGAAAAATGATGTGGATAATGCTGAACACATTGATGCATGACACATTAGTGTTTGTAGGTAGTTTGTAACACTGACTTTAAATCTAAACTTAATCTACTACAAGTAAACCTAATTCTAACCAGATCTAAACATAACCTACTACACCTAAACCTGATTCCAACCTCAACCTAAACTCAACCTACTACACTTAAACCTAATTCTAACTTCACCCTTAACCTACTACACTTAAACCTAATTCTAACTTCACCCTTAACCTACTACACTTAAACCTAATTCTAACTTCACCCTAAACTTAACCTACTACACCTCAACCTAATTCTAACCACAACCTAAATTGAACCTACTACACCTCAACCTAAACCTAAACTTAACCTAACCTAAACTTAACCTACACCTCAACCTAACCTAAACCTACTACACCTAAACGTAAACCTAAACTTAACCTAACCTACTTAACCTACTACACCTAATCTTAATTCTAACTTTAACCTAAACTAAACCTACTACACCTAAACCTACTACACCTCAACCTAAACCAAAACTTAACCTAATACACCTTAACTTAAACTTCAACTTAACCTACTACACCTAAACATAATTCTAATCTCAACCTAAACTGAACCTACTACACCTCAACCTAAATCTAAACTTAACCTACTGCACCTTAACTTAGCCTACTACACCTAAACCTGATTCTAACCTTAGCCCAACCTAAACTTAACATACACCTTAACCTAACATACTACACCTAAACCTAATTCTAAACTCAACCTAAACCTAAACTTAACCTACTACACCTCAACTTAACCTACTACACCTAAACCTGATTATAACCTTAGCCCAACCTAAACTTAACGTACACCTTAACCTAAATCTTACCTACTACACCTAAACCTAATTCTAAACTCAACTTAAACTTAACCTACTACACCTCAACCTAAACCTCAACTTAACCTACTGCACCTAAACCTTGTTCTAACCTTAACTTAAACTTAACCTAACCTAACCTACACCTCAAACTTAACCTAAACTTAAACTACACCTCAACCTAACCTAAACCTCCTACACCTAGATGTAAACCTAAACTTAACCTAACCTACTACACCTAAACTTAATTCTAACTTTAATCTAAACTGAATTTAATACACCTAAACCTACTACACCTCAACCAAAACCTCAACTTAACCTACTACACCTACACCTAAACTTAACCTAACCTAAACTTAAACTACTACTCTTAACCTACTACACCTAAACTTAATTCTAACTTCAACCTAAACCTAAACTTAACCTACTACACCTAAACTTAAACTACTACTCTTAACCTATTACACCTAAACTTAATTCTAACTTCAACCTAAACCTAAACTTAACCTACTACACCTAAACCTAAACTTTACCTAACCTAAACTTAAACTACTATTCTTAACCTACTACACCTAAACCTAAACTTAACCTAACCTAAACTTAACCTAACCGTAACCTGACCTACACCTCAAGCTAAACATAAATTAAGCCTTAACTCTAACCCTAAACTTAATCATAACCTAAACTTAACCTAAAACTTTACCCTAAACATAACCATAGTAGAATGTAAAATTCTTACCGTCCATTAATTCCTGTTTTAGAAGCTAGACCAGTAGACACTGTTGTCACTGTTATAATATCATATAACAGTGACAATAATAATTACTTCTTAAGGTAAATAACAAATTCTGCCATGTGAAAAAGTGACCTTACTAATTCAGAATGCTAATATAGTTCACTAATGTGTACTAATACTAATATTGTTATTACAGACACTACATTACCATGTAATTACATAACAAATCAAACATACAGCAAAATGCCAACATTAGCTACAGTTCTATGGTTTATAGGTTAAAGGTCAATTATTGGATGCCTTGAAGTATCGTTTTCCTCATGTTCCTCCTGCCTGCTCTATCAGGTCTTGCAAGAGATGTGGTGTGAGTGCTGCTCAGAATGAAGAGGAGCTGCAACGACACCCATCAAACAGTATTGACGTAGCGTCAGCCGGGCGGATTTAACACCGCGTTTGAAGTGGTTGCAGCCCCGCTGCAGCGATCAGCCCAGCTCCACCTGCGGCGGCGGAGGAAATGGCTTCGTACAGGAGTTTGAGCACAAATGCAGCTACGAGTGGAGCATGACAAGCCCCGACTTAGTCACAGTTTTTCAAATTCTTTGATCTGCTTAACTCGAAGGGTCTGAAAACAAAAGGCATTTGCTTGCTGCGTGACTGCTGGCGCTCAGCTTACACCTCCAGGTACACAGCGAGCAACTGGCTTTTCAATGAATACTGTATTTGGAGAGGGCGGCGAGCAGTAGGGTTGCCGTCTGTAATGGAATGGTCCAGTAACTTGATCTCTGACCCAGTCAAGCTGCTCTGGGAGGAACTGGATTGAAAAGAAAACTAGCCCAGTCCGTAGAGAACTGTAGAGGAACTTTTGAGATACAACATCTATCAACGCAGGAACTTGAAGTTTGTTAGACTGTATTCTTCTGTTCGCTGCGGCTTCAAACTGAGAGGTGTGCACAACACTAAAGCAGTCCAGGAGCTGAACCGACTCAGCAGCATCTCAGAGGAGAGCCTGGGAAAGACTGTGATGGATTGAAGTTTGCACAGCATTTATAGCTGCTAAGGGAGCTCTTTCGATGAATGTACTGTAGAATGGGTTTCATTTGTGTCGCAAATACGTGAGTCAGACTGTTCTGCAGAATTCTTCACTCTTGGTCACTTTCAACTTCCATAGGCTTTTTAAGGGGTTTATCTTTATCTTTTAAGGGGTATATGTTTATGATGGTCATGTGCAGCCATATAAATTAGGGCTGGGCAATAGCAGATGCTCCTCTCCAGACGACTTACAAAAGCGCTTCACTATTTACTCAAGAAGAACCTAGTTTGCTAGTTTGAATAGACTAATAATTCAAAGATCCTCTAATCTTAGACTCTACTAAACACAAATCAATATGGAGACCATAATACTCTTCTCTTAACCTGAGTACTCTCAGAAGAGGAGGGTCTTCAGTCTGAGTTTGAACACAGCGAGCGCTGGACAAGCCGTACTTGAAGCTGGAAGGGCTCTTGGTGCAGATCGGCTTTGTAGGCCAGAATCAGGGGTTTAAATCTGATGATCTGGGCAGCAGCTACAGGAGGCCAGTGAAGAGAGAACGCAGCAGAGGAGAAGCTGAACATGGCTGAACAAGTCGGTAAGGCGACCATAATACTCTACTCTTTACCCAAGTACTCTCAGAAGAGGAGGGTCTTCAGTCTGGGTTTGAAGACAGCGAGTGTTGGACTCTGCTGTTCGGACACCCAGGGGAAGTTCGTTCCACCACTTTGGTGCCAGGACAGAAAAAGCCTGGACGTCTGGACAATGAAATGACATTAAATTTCAGTCAATTTTTATAATTACTGATCATTTGTAATGACCTATTATTAATAATCTACCTTATTAATAAAGTTAATAGTTTAATAGTTCTGTATCTATCTCATCTGTTCACAGCCAAATAAGCTCCTTTCCCCATGTCCCTATAAGATGTTCACAGGATGGGGACGCAGTGGGAGGGGTAAGACTGAAATGCTAGTCCAAACACCCCCAGAAAAAGACCCGCTCCCTATAAAGTCCAAACCCTATAAATCATAAGAGCTCTTTCAGCTGGAAAATGAGGCTCTGCTGATCTACACTCATATACTTCAGCCCAAGTCTCTGATGGATTCCACTCTGACCTGAGCCAACCCATTTCTAGGGTTCCAAGATGGGTTCAACAACACATGCCAATGTCTGGATTGAAGGGCACAAGGTCGCCGCTCATGCGATTCCTGGGGAAATTAGCCAAATGACTGATGCTACAGCCAGACCTTATCAACCCAAAGACAAGCCTGATCATCAATATGTATAAAGCTGTTTCCTGCTTTCCTCTCCAAAGAGGCATGAGTGTCTTAAGGTACTGTAAATGTGCAGCATGACTATTCAGTATGACCGTAGGGCAGATAGCACCCCCTCATGGACAGGTGGACATGTACATTTCTGGGCAAGCCGAGAGCTACCTGGTATCACATATTAAACATGACTATGTCTGTTGAAACATATTTATTTGTACGTTTTTCTTGCCGTGCACAGTCTTTTTTTTTTTGCGACAGTATTGCAGGATTGTGTCAAGCCGCTATGACGCTATGACAACCATATCATGTCATGCCTGAATGCTGACTGATGTTTTTAGGTGAAAGGGTACGAGTGTTGAAAACAGCAAGAATAAAAGTGTTCATCACGCTAACGACAGATTAACAGTCGCCTGTCCTTTGGTGTGCTGGACAGCTAGCTTTAGCTACCTAATATACTACGCTATGCTATGCTTACATTGACGGCATTAGAGTGTTAGGAGTCTTGCCCAAGGACACTTATTGGTGTAGCGCCGCATAATCACCCAGACTGGTGTGGTAGCTCACTGGCAGGTAGTGGTGTCATCTGTTGCACCACACCAACCACCGCTAGCTAGCTAGCTAGCATCTAGCTAGCATCTCGCCGCTCTGTGTGTTTAGACGTGCAGTACATCCACTCGAGTGTGTGTCCGGCAGATCGATTATCAAACGTGCAGGGATGAAAATGGCCCGAACGTTAACTCTGGTTGATGTAACTAGTGAACTACATTTCCCACAATGCAATTTTAGCAGCATTGTTACTTTTCTGTTGTTACACATGGCTGTTTTCAGTACATCGTTTTGTATATTTTGTATAATCTCATTTAAGATTTGCTATATTGGTGTAAACCATCGACCATCTTTTATATTCAGTGCATGTGTGAAGCCCACTGGCATTAAATCTGTCCCCCAAGAGGTTCCTTATAGGGAGACCAAATAATTTCCTGCCCTATTACTGAAACTTGCATCTTGATAACGTGATTTCACAGAAAAACGACGAATACAGTATTTTACTATGACAATTGTGTTAAAAAAGGTGTTATCTTCATTTTATAGGTTTATTTTTGAAAGGTTACCAAATCATTTGAATTACTTGTAATGAGTTGCAAGACTAATAATTAGATTCGAATCTTAGGGGGTTAAAAGCTTAGTGCTCTTAAACCTTCATAGGATGGAAAAGGCGCAGATTAGGGCTTATTATCAGCCTATTTAGAGGCGAAGCAAATGAGAAAAACGCAAAAATGGAGTTAAGAGCGCAGATGTGGTTTCACTCTGACAGCTGTGCTAATAGTGCACTGGGGTTTCCAACAGAGCCATGGATTTATGACCAAGCATGCTGACAAGTGAGATTCTTTTTTTTTTCTCTTTTGGAGTCGCACTCCCTCGCTGCCGCTGCTGCCGCTGCCGCTGCCGCTTTTCAACAGGTCCAGGCCCCTTTTTAGCCATTCGGGTTGTTATTCTAGTTCAGGAGCAAATCTATTACGCCGCAGCCACATGGGGCTTTATTAAGTAGTGGGCGAAGTGAATGGCCCGAGGAATAAATCAAAGCACTAAATGGAACCACTTTTATAAATCAGTGTCATGTTAATACGCCCCCGAGAGGACCTGACACCATCTAAAGCACAAATAAGAAAGTTTCGCTGAAAAAAAAAACCCAAACAAACCCAGAATTCCCTCATAAATACTGACGTTAATACGGATAGTTTGTCTTTCCACTGTTTTCCTCTTTTCTTCTATTCTCTGATACGCTCATATTCTCTACACTGGACTCTGGATCATTTCTGGCCTCTTATCAGGTTCACGCGGGGGTCCCAGAGGTTTTCCTGAAGCTCAAATACTGGATGGTTTTGCATTAAGATCCGTACGCACACACCCCGAGTCGTTGCTTCTGACAGAAATCTCCACCACGGGAAGGGAACGAGCCATGCTACTTAAATCCCTGGCCCTAAATTGAAGCGCGAGATAAAGACGCTGGCATCGACTGAATCGCAGTAGAAAGAGACAGTTAGCGCAGCGCAGCGGCGAGGCGTTCCACAATAACCCCCAGCAACAATGCCAAGCAGAAATCTATCTAAAGGCTGAGTTGTCAGAATCGGATTCAGCCAGGCAGAGCGGGCGAGAGATAAAGGCAGAGAAGAGAGAGAGAGAGAGAGAGAGAGAGAGAGAGAGAGAGAGAGAGAGAGAGATAAAGATAAGAAAGTGAGCGAGACATAAAGGCGGAATATAAGAGAGAGAGAGAGAGTGGAGAGAGAGAGAGATGGAAAAAAGACAAAGACATTAGCTCTATCTCTATCTCTCTCTCTCCCTCTCTTTCTCTCTCGTCCCATAGAACAGAGGTCTTCAAATCTGGACCTTGAATCCAGTTCCCCGTCCTAGATCTTGTTCTCGCTGGGCGTTACGGGAGCAGTTAATCTAACCGATTGGCCATGTAGTGTTACACCTACCAGCAATTACAAAGTGCAGGACTGGAAACTGGTCCAGATTGGTCCAGATTTGAAAACCTCTGCCATCAAACAACCACTTTTGGTTCCATAAAGAACCTTTTCAGTATTAGAGTATGTACTACATTAGCTCTAGCCTTTCGTGATCTTTCTGTCTAGGTCTTGAGTAATGTTGTTTGCTTGTTTGTTTGTTTGTTTGTCTGTTTGTGCTGTGCGGGTCGCCCTAAGGCTGATGTGCTCCTCGGACTGACTCTTGGTTTCTCCCAAGGTTTCTTAATCTTAGTATGAGGGAGTTTTTCCTTGCCACTGTCGCTACCACCTCTATTGGGATGTTTGCTCATAAGAGGCGTGGACCCAGGTCTCTGTAAAGCGCTTTGTTGTGAAAGATGCTATAGAAATAAACACTGAATTAAATAAAGCGAACGCTCTTTATGTCCATTAAACAGTTCTTCACACTCATACATCTCTATTACAAAACACAAGAGTCTTCATTGGCCCAAACAGAGTTACTTCTATGGCATCAGTAAAAAAAAAAAAACATAAGAAACACCTTTATTTTTGTAAGAGTGTACAATACAAAGAAGAAAGAGAGAGAGAGAGAGAGAGAGAGAGAGAGAGAGAGAGAGTGACAGAAAGGACAAAAAGAAGAGAAATAAAAGACAATCTATCTATCTGTCCTTATCTCTTCCCCCCATTTCCCTCTCTTATACATCTCTCTCTAGATAGATAGATGGACAGATAGACAGACATATAAAAAAGACAGGTACAGACAGATGGATAGAGAAAGAGAACGACAGACAGACACGTAGATATATAGACAGATAGACAGACAGACAGACAGACAGAAAGACAGACAGACTAATAGATAGATAGACAGACAGAGGCAGAAAGATAGACAGACAGATATACAAAAAGACAGGTACAGACAGACAGGTGGATACAGAAACAGACAGACAGACAGATAGACAGATAGATAGATAGATAGATAGATAGATAGATAGACAGATAGACAGATAGACAGACAGATAGACAGATAGATAGATAGATAGATAGATAGATAGATAGATAGATAGATTGACCAAGGCAGACAGATAGACACAAACAAGCATATAGATAGATAGAGTTAGACATACAGACTTAGACAGATAGACAGACAGATATACAAGAAGACAGGGACAGACAGATGGATAGAGAAATAGACAGACAGACAGACAGGTAGATATATAGATAGATAGACAGACAGACAGACAGACAGGTAGATAGAGAGACAACAGAGGAAAAGAGCAGAAGTGGTCAGAGAGGGAGAATAAAAAGAGGGAGAAGAAGACAAAAAAGGCTGGAGATAAGGACAAAGATAGAGAGCGTGGGACAGGCCGAGAGAGGGCGGGAGAGAGGGAACGGGAGAGCGAGGGGAAGAGAGAGAGAGAGAGAGAGAGAGAGAGAGAAAGAGAGAGAGAGAGAGAGAGAGAGAGAGAGAGAGAATGGGGGTTTGAGTTGCTTTTATATTTTTCTGCTGATGTCACGATAAGAGTAGGCACCATTGGTTTCAATTTTCCAAGGATAAAAAAAGCGGTGGAGAGACGAGTGAAAGAGACAGGCTGCTGATATCAGTCGTTTCTCTCCCCAGAGCAAGCCCTCCTTGCAGAGAGGAGGCGTTACAAAACCCAGAGCTGAGGGGGTTTCAGGGCTTTAGATGTAGACGCTGTTTAACTGGTGTTGAGATATCAGCCTTGGCAATACTGTTAGGCAGATGATATGTAAATGAGCCCAGTGTGTTTACTGTCCCAGTCCCAGTTAAGTGCTTCTGTGGGTGTTTTGAGGAATCGAGGTTCAACTAATGTCTGATATTTTGGTCTAATATGGTTGAAATTTGGTCAAAATTATGAAATGATTTGACCTTATTGTGTTTTTAATATTTCTGCTATAGCATAAAAAAAAACTCGTAGAAATGGTATAGAATTACATGAAATAAAATATGAATTTAATATATTTAATTATATTATATTTAATTCCACTTCCATTCAGAGTTTTTGCATCTTTAATAATGTTTAGTTACACCATAACAACATATGTACTGCTGATGTAATTCTATATTTCTATAATCACACAACTTCAACTTTAGTTCTGACTTATCATGTCACATGTAGTTATAACTGTAGTCTTCGTAGTCTTAACATTAAAGACAGCCGTTCATGCAACAAGATCTCATAAAATTCGTATTCTAAGATATTTTATACAAGTTTTAATATTCACACTACAGCTCCCGTCCACTGATGGCACAGTTTTGTCAAATACACACGACCTATCTGCTTATGTACTTGAAGAAGATCTGAGAAAACAGTGTTGCGACAGCTACATTCATGCTGCTTTTCCTCCTTCTCATTTAGGTTTAGGTTGAGGTGTAGGTCTAAGTCCTCATTGACCACCTATGATGACAGCTATTGGCTCTTGCCGGTACTCATAGATGGATCCTGACCAATTAAAAAAAGCCTTCAGTTGCTCATGAGCCAATGGCTGTCCCCAAAGGTGGAGACTGACCAATTAAAAAAAAAGCTTCAGTAGCTCATGAGCCAATGGCTGTCCCCATAGGTGAAGACTGACCAATACAAAAAACCTTCAGTAGCTCATGAGCCAATGGCTGTCCTCATAGGTGGAGTTTGACAGGACCTATGACCACCTATGAGGACAGCTATTGGCTCTTGCCTGTACTCACAGAAGCAGCCTGACCAATACAAAAAACCTTCAGTAGCTCATGAGCCAATGGCTGTCCTCATAGGTGGAGTTTGACAAAATAAAAAAACATTCAGTAGCTCATGAGCCAATGGTTGTCCTCGTAAGTGAGTGCACAGCTCCTCCTGCTGGTTAACGTTTAAATAATTTGTGTATAATTATACACGTGTATTTAGGGTGATTATTTTAAAGGTGAGTTATATTACTGTAGTATCTGTAGTACTGTAGTACAGGTTTGTACATTTTAAGCTGTAGATTTTTAAAGAATCACTGGCACAAAGCTAAATCTTTAAACATGATGTTAATGGTTTCAGTATATGTTTTATACTGATATTATTACTTACTTTTTTAAATTCTTATAGTTATAATTATTCAAATAGTATGTATATTGAATTTTTATTATTTAACCATAAATCAAGAGCTTTTTAGGTTGTACAATTTGTACACTCAAATGTACATGCACCACAAACAGACATGAGTTATTCAAAAAAGGAAATGGATAAATAGCAAATGCATGCAACTTTGATAAATAAGGGCCATTAGGAAGCAACATCATTGCAATAGCAGTATTTATGACATATCATGCACTGCTAGTACACGTCAGTGCCGTTTGCTCACACGAGCCAGGTGTAATTACCCAGCACCGACTGTTCTGTTTCATGATGGCAGCAGGTTCAGCTCTTTTCCACCCATTCAGAAATATCACCATCGTCCACAGTGTGACTCAGTTTTGACTAAGCAGCATTTACAGCATCTGCTCTGGAACACGGACTGACATGCCTAGTGTCATCGTGATTACACTTAAGACAGACAGTGGACATGAAGATGTATGAGCTTTTTTTATTTCTGAACTGGAGAGACATTTCTAAGCCTCAAGACCCTGGAACCGCTTTAAAAACCTGGAGAATCTTTATCCTCACTCTTAGGTGCTAAAGTAAATATGCTGTTTGCTGACTTTTATGCTCTAACAGACACACTGAACCTAGCAGTTAACAGTACAAGTTGACTTGAAGTGTGTTTCGAATCGGCAGGGAAAGCTGACAACAGTAAAAAGCTGTAATGCTGTGTCTGTCTGCCGGTTCGTCCATAATTTCTTCTGAAATCACGGGTATTCACTGAGAGTTTTTCAGCCCTGTTATGGCGACACTAACAGCCTCTACTTTTCTGGGCATTGGAACACTGCTGTGATGACTTAATTGCATTCATCTAAAAGAGAACATTAGTGAGGTCAGTTATTGGTACTGAGATGGATGAATAGTTCTGCCACTCCAATTCATCCCAAAGGCGCTGGATAGAGCTCCAGAGAACACTGTTTGACTGCTCTACAGTCCATTTCTGGAGGGCTTTATACCCATCTAGCTGGGCATGGTGACCTTCGGCACTATTGTTCAGTTGGCAGTGCTTTTCTCTGGAGATTATACAAGCTGTGTGTGCCGAGTTGAATGTCTGAATCAACAATGGGTCTACATTAGAGTAGCTTAGTTCCAGAAGTGGTGTCTAAATATTTTGGGCCATACAGAGCCTCACATATCAGTGTTAGCTATATTAACAATGTTATGTGTTAATATGCAATAGAAGCAACTATCAGCACTGATGTAAATCTTTGAAAACGATTCAGTGCTTCATAAATTCTTCAATGATGATTCATTTTGGATTCAATTACTACTTTTTGTATTATGTGCTTTTTGCTTTATCTGATTTTATGTGATGTTTTGTGTATAAAGGATCCAGCGATGGTAGAAATATAACAGCTATATGTCATTTAATTCAATTACTGATTTGATTCTTAAGAAAACAATTTGGCTCATTAAGAAATCACATATTTCACCACCATTTGACTTGAAATCAATTAAACTTCTCCCAAAAAAAAAAACAATCCAAGAGGAACCCTCAAATACACAATTTCCAAGCTCTACACTGTCCTGGTTTACTGGAATTAATTGGCTTCACAGTTTGAACCATCCTAACACGAACCCATTTCCATGATTAATGCTATACCACTCTGGTAAATTCAGGAATAATATCAACTTCAGTTCTTTTCACATCCTCGGTTGTAAGCACAACACTGCCAGTGTTCAGACACCCAGTATTTCCTTTTTCTACTGCCCAATAACCTCAGCATGACGAATGAGCGTGTGCTTTATTGCCTAGGAAAATGAAAGTTGACCTTTAAAATAAGTGGAATAATGAAGCCTCAGCCTGTGTGCTCAGACCAAAAAAATACTGCCTGGCTCTAGCCGTAGCTCCAGCCGACAGGGACACTCTGCCGTAAGGAGAAACACGAGAGTATGAAAGAGCTGTCAAGAGGACACTCCGGCCTCAGATGCCAACCGAAATACGAAGCCAGTTAATCAATGCCGATCCTGCCTCGCAGGCCTACACAGACAAAGCCAGAACTGCTGTACTATTCAGGAGGTATGTAAATCACCCACCCATAATGGTTCCATTGGGTTTCATCTACAATTCTTTACAATTCAACATTTTAAAGGTACAAATCTCAAATATCTCCACAATTCGATGTGATATCACTTTATTTGTAGGGTCCATTATACACACCTCGTAGATGAGGTTAGGGTTAGGTATAGGATTACATTCAACAGACAGTCATTTGCATCCACCTTAGAGTTCAGGCATTTAGTTGAATGCTAGCTGAGCATCTATGAGACGATTGGACCCTCCAAGTGTTACCTCCAATTTGATTAGATTCCAAATCTTTGTAAAAGTAAATCTCAAATACCGCCCAAAAACAGATTTGATCCAATCACAGGCCTTCAGGACAAGAATTGGAGCATCACCATTATTCAATGTGAATCATTTTAAGAATATTACCAATTAATACAGTAACGGACAACAGTTAAAAAAAATGCATAATAAAACATGCATTGTTCTGGGGGGATATTTTAACCCAGCCTGAGGCTAAAAACATTTAGCAAGCTTTACTAATTAGACGTAGTTGTGACTGATTGAATCAATGCTGTTGAATTCCCACTTACAGATCAGTGCACTGACACTTTTTTCAGCCCTGCTATATGCACTTATTAACTCATTTGCAACCCACACAGTTATTCAAATGCATTAAGTCTTTAGGGACATAGCACATCAAGACAAGAGACCATGAACAGATGTTTATTTGAGAAATAGCGCTGCTTAATGGCATGTGACCTTCACGCTACTTAATGTGCCACGCTGAACGCAATAGGTCAACATTTTCTCTTTTATTCTGCTAATTATCAAGGCATATTCTGCTTACAGGGAAGGTGAAGCTGTGAAAAGAGGAAGTGAATAAAATACTGCCTTAACTAAATGTCTGTAAAATATATAGAGCAAGTAAAATGCAATCTGCAGAAACCACACTGTATTGCGCTCTCTGCAGCATTTCTAGCTTGAACACCCTGTAGATTTCCTCTTCTATTTGGAGACCAGTGCATCTGCTGTCAAATAATTTGGGTTTTAATTCATCAAAGGTATGCATAAATCCAGACGCTCCAGATTGCTGACTGAGCGCTGATTAAATCCATTTATAAAGCTCGGCTCCACACTATAACATCATACCGGTTTGTTGGGATGATTTGTGAGTTACAATTTCCACTGTTAGGCAATAAAACGGCACTTTTATTTCCCACAACTTTATGAAAAGCTTTATTTAGCTATGGGGAAAACGAAATGTGATGCACATTTACATAACAAGATTTTATTGCTAGTCATTTTGGACCTTTTCTATTCATCATGGAATGTCCTTAGCCAGCATTTCGGTGTGAAACTGAGAGAAAACAGGCTTTATATGTACAGAATATTCAGCAATGGAACCCATTGCCAGTACTACACAGTCATATCAGAAGATTATGACCACCTACTGAATAGTGGGATTAACCACACTTGTCTCCGATGACACTAGCAAGACGTCGTGGCATGGACTATGTACTAGGCCCATTCTAGAAATACAGGTACATCTCAGAGGTGTAAAATTGACTGAAAGACTCCAGTGTAGCTCCACCCCGAATCTAACACTCCTGAACTTAGATAATCAATGCCTTCCGGAGCAAATGAACATTAGAGTCAGCTGTGTTGGATCTGAACTCTTCAGGGTGGTAGATCTCCAGGACGAGGATTGAGCAGCCCTGCTTTAAAGCATTCAAACCATTAAGAGAGATGACATTTTCCAACATTTGCTAAGCTTCTACACTCCATGTGCTAACCTCAAGCTAGATTCCACATGGCACATCTAAAAAACACCATTTTATGGATTTTCAAAACATTATTGATTGATTTATCCTCAATATTGTACACAAAATTTGATATATCTCACTGCCATGTTTCCCACCAGAGCAAGTGACATCAGTCTTTTAAGACAGACTGAATTTATTATTTATTACTAAATGTACATATTCTACAAAAACTAAAATAGTTCACATTCACACGCATAGATTGTGCTTAAAATATACATCAACCATTGTTAAAAATAATAAAATAATGTAGTATTCAGTAATCAGTATTATTATTTATTATTTATGATTTAAAGTATATCAAAAAGTTAATGTGGGAGATGCAAAATGCACTTCTAGAATGACCCATTAGGTGATGGAAGGTGAGGTTTATTATAGGGGTTAGCTGGTCCTCAGTGGTGCATCAATTGCTCTGTACCACTCGTCAATCCTCTCTGGCATCAATGGCCTGTGGAGAACCACTGTTAGGCCGTTGGGAGGCACTTAATGTGCAAGAAGTCTGTTCTCGGTACACCTTCACTACAGCAGCTCTAGAACATTCCAAAAAGTTAGAAGTTTGCAAGCTACTACCACCATTCTCAGAACCATTGTAAGATGGTGATAATATAATGATATAACTGTGAATATTACAGGAGCTAAAGAAATAAGAATGATCTGAAGACACCCTTAAGATCTCTAAGAGGCTCTAAGAAGAAGAACTCCTAAGACAAAGCTCTGTTATCTGCCCAGTTCCTGAGAAGTCCTGATGAAGGTCCTAAGAAGTAGCAGAAGACAATGGAGCTCATGCTACCATTAGTCCTTGGATGTCTTAAGGAAGAAGAAGCAGAAGAATATAACAGTGATGAGACTCATGCTATTATCCTGAACTCTGAGATGTCCTGAGAAGAATAAGACGAAGAAGACGAAAATAAAGAAGCTCATGATACCTCCAAGAGTCCTCAGATGTCTGAGAAAGGTCCTGAAGAAGACAAAGAGCCAGCTGATACTATCCACCAGAGTCCTGGGAAGGCGTGGGAAAGGTCCTGAGAAGAAGTTCACGTTATCCAGTTCAGGAGTACTGAATAACAGTATCACAACCTTTGCGATCGCTCGCTCAATCATCAGAAGGTTGCAAATTCAGTGTCCGGTGATGCCACAGTCATTCATGGCCAGGAGTCCAGGACAGCATAATTACTCTCACTTTCTCTGGGTGGGTGAAATGACCCTCCGTCTTCCTCCGTTGCTCAGCTCAATGCTAGACAACAAAACATAACAGATTTGTCAGTTAAGATTTTCTTCCTGAGCTGTCAAATGGCAATGTGCTCACAGCAGTTTGAAGCTTAACCCTCCCTTGCTTGGGGAGGTGCTACCTATTTGGTGGCCAAACTGGCCAAAACGCAGTGGTGGGTGGTCTACTACCAGTGGTCTCATACATACTGATTACACAATGAACACATACAGTTCAATTACACCTCCAAAAGTGGAAAAGTGTCCTAAGGCAAATGTAATAAGCATATTTACAGATTTATTGTTTTTAATGGTTAGGTAACAATTAAGGGCCCTAAATGGGAACCACTGCTATAAGAGTTATATCTCCATCCTCCACTGGTCTATATATATATTTGTATTGAACATCATATATATATATATATATATATATATATATATATATATATATATATATATATATAAATGTATGACGTTCAATATATATATATATATACACACACAAATAATATTCCATTATTAATTATTACTTGTTTTATAATTAGTTGTTAGTGACCCGTATTGTAAAGTTGATTGCAAATATGCTATATAAGTGCACCAGAATGTTTAATAAACATTACTTAAGTATAATTTAACATACATACTCGCAAGCATCAATCTTCACTGTCAGCTTCAAAACATCTCAAAACTCCTCCATTAAAACATTAATTAAACATTGAGTAATGCTTAATACTGTCTTAAATAGTGTAAATGAATAATTAGTTGAGATATTATTTAACCATTTAGTAATGTTTATTACTGTTGTAGGTACTTTTAATTAACCCCTTAACATAGAAAGGCTTTTTGCACACTAAGGTGTATTACTCAGTAACTACAGGGACTTTCATACAAACTGGTGGGGCTATTTTTTTGGTAAGTTTGGAATCCACTATTTAATACACAGGCTGTTTAACCCCTTAAGTAACCTCTTAAACAGCCTATGACCACGCTCCCGGTAGGTAAAAAGTTACCAGAGAATAGCCCCACCAGTTTGGACAGAAGTCCCTGTAGTTACTGAGTAATACACCTTAGTGAGTAATAAGCCCTTCTGTGTTACCGATTTGCTACAGTATTTTAATATAGGTATAAAACAATTAAGACAGAGAGTTTTAATGTTAATATAAGAATAAAAATAAAGTAATGTGAAGATTGAAACATATTTTTTGTTTACTATACTTTGTGACTCCAAGCACCAACATAAGGGCCAAAAATACTTTAGTGTATAATATTGTGACATTACTGTGCATCAAAGCTGATGTACTCATATACAGTTACCATTTTCCAAGACATGTTTGCAAGATATATACACATAAACATATATTTTTATGGGGCTAATTTGTTATGTGTCGCAGAATGGGAAGTAAAATTCCGTACAAAATGAGAAACAGGACTCCAGAGTGGTAAAATGGATGTTAAATGGACTGTGCCGCACCTCTGAAGTGTCAGAAAAAAAAATAAGCTGAGGGACGCTAGGTGCCCATCTGAGTTGATGCAGTCCATTCGGTCCCTGCTGTATAAACAGGCCGTCGTCTGCAGTAAAACTCGTAAAATGGGCCGTACGGGTCAGAGACTGTGGATTCATTCACTCCTTCTTATTCATCCAGCTAGAAAATCACTTACAACCTCACCGGATTGGCAGATTACCAACAAGCTTGAGTCCTGACATGGAGAGAGGTCCCAAGCAGCAAAAACCTTTTTCTTATTCAACACTGCATAACCTCCCCGGAGACTATAAAGAGGGGATTTTCATCCATTAATATGAATGGGGGAGGACATTTTTCCTTGATATTATATTTGAAGTAAAAGGGCATCAATGCCACAGGGATCAGTGCAAAAACTTCTGAAGGTTTATGTTTTTCTTTTAAGAAATGTTAAGCCTACATGAACCGGGGCACTTTTACGACCACCAGGACGGAATACAATTTAAGGAATAATGCTTAGAAACCAACAAAAGAACCAAAGGGATACAAGGACAAGCAAAGAGCCACAGAATTGTGGGCGCTGAACAAAAATTAAACAAGCATAAACCACATCGCACAGTGGAAGAGACGACTGAGACAGTAGTTATTGATCTCTGCATGCTGCTCTGCATGTCAAATTCAATGGGCGTATTCTTAAAAGCTAGAACAGGTCCAATCTAGCAGATCCAGGTCTACAAATCAACATCACTGACCAGCCGATAACTTACAGGAAGGCACTTTGAAAAGGAACGACTTGACAACACAACAGCTCGGCAAAGATGACTACTTTTATAATCGCAGTCATCAGCTTCCAAACACATTCCTCAATTTTACAAACCACGGAACAAAAAATCCTAATAAACTTAATGAGAACATTTCACAAAACTCACAAAACCTGAAGACCTTGGAAGCGGCTTTGACTTCAGTTCAGAAGGTTGTATGTTTAAGTCATGTTGGGCTCACAAGTGTCTTTCTAGAGGTTGGCTGGTGTAGCGAAGTGGGTGACAAATACGTGCACCTTTATCCTTTATCCTTTTAACAACCCCGACCTCCCTGTGCTAGAACATGGTTGACTCCTTGGCTGGTCAACCACACCACTCTACACCAAGTCTCCTAACTCTACATTCTCCTACCTGTGTAACATGGTTCTAATGTAATCTGGATAAGAGCATGTAAAAAGTCAACAACTTGCTACAACTAATCGACATTGCTGATGACAAAACTGTTGTCAACAAATTGCATTATTAATTAGTTGGCTTGACGTCATTTGGGGATCCCTTTTACAGTACTCCACATGACCAAAAGAGGGAAAGCACTGCTGAGACTGTAGTGCATGACACAAAAAGTCTAAATTGTGAGAGAAACACTAAGAACACACACTAAGATCAACAGGGTTATAGAGTGCTTAAATCAGAGCTAAAACAGCAGTGAAACATCAAAAACAGCCCATTATTGACCATTTCTTTTAGTATACAGTTTAAGTAGCGCTAGCAGAAAAGATTAAACACACAGCTAAATGATCCACTATCAGGTTGGCTTTAATTCTTTTCACTCCTCAGCTTAGCCCTCTTTTCTGAGCTTTGAACACAAAGCAGGCCTCTAAGATCTCTTTTTTAGAGAGAGTAATTGTTTAATCATGCTCCAAACATACTCTACAAATTCTTCTTGGCCAGAGTAGGCAACAAATCCTCTAGTCTGAGCAACAGGATCTCATCAAATCTGTATATATATACCACTAATGAGGTATTACATAAGAAATATGTAATGTGTATGAAGACATTTGTACATATTTTATGATTCACAAAAAGCTCCCAGCCACTGGTGGTGCTGTTTTATCAAATACACACAACCCAGCCTGCCATGTTCTTGAAGAAGAATTAAGAAAACAGCGATGCCACAGCATTCTGTTTCTCCATTACGGAGCTTCTAAAAAAGAATTAATGGGTGGAAACTTTATGGCTAATTTCAAGATTAGGTTATGTTAAGTCTACATTTAGGTTAGAATTAGGTTTAGGTGTAGAAGGTTTAGTTTAGGTTTAGGTTCAGGTGTGGTAGGCTAAGTTTAGGTTAGGTTGGAGTTAGAATTAGGTTTAGGTGTAGGTTAGGTTAAGTTTAGGTTAGGTTAAGTTAAGGTTAGGTTAAGTTTAGGTTAGATTAACACTAACACTTAAAATTTGTCCCATCATGATTTGCGTCCGTGAGTAAAGTTGGCAGTATTCACTTTCCATTGTAATTTTTAATCACTGCTATCATGCAAAAACCTTGTATCTTTAAAATGACATCTTTTACAGAAGAATGAAAATCTTTGGTTTTGTTTGACATCTCATTTGGTCATTTGGACCATTTTTTGCATTGGCTACTTGACTACTTGTGAAACACAGTGTAAAGAACAACTGGCAGATCCAAAGTATATCAAATTAAAGAAAAAATGCAAATATAATTAAGGTAAATGTATTTGTACAGAACATGGGTCATAGTTTGGCATATGCGGTCACACAGAGAATACACAGTATTAGGGTAAATACGTTAATTTTATAAGCATCAAAAACCTTAAGCTGTAAGCTATTGGATTTGTATAATATTTTGGGAACTGCAGTGGTTTAGGAGTAGTGCTATTTTAACTGTAGCCCCTCTTGCACCCCTATCTCCTCCTTCTCTCTCTCAAACCCTCTCGCTATCGCATTGTTTTTTTTATCATTTACGTAATTCACCGAAATTCTGGCGTTACCATCTAATTTCATGGAGGACTGTACAAGGCCAATGTGTCAGCGTTTTCGTGCATGTGTGGGAACATGCTCACATTTCCACGATACTGCTTAATTAACACACTACAGGCTATATTAACTACCTCAAGGGGGCGCTATACAGCCCTAAATGCAACAAACGGTGACTTGCACATTTAAGGTTAGAACCGTGGTCGCTGATTTAAAACTCTACCATGGTTTCAAAATCTAGTCATTAGCTTTCCCATGCTAGCTATTTCAGCCAATAATACAGCACACTGCCTGCTGATATGTCATGCATCCCTACTTAGAGGCTCATTGCACGTCTCTGCTGTTATTAATGGGAAGCTCAGGCTATCCCAGCATGCCTGAATCCTTTGACAAGCTACAGAAACTGGATACAAGACAGCCATGACCTCTCCTCACCTACAATCCTTACCTGCACACCAGCACACACACCCCCACACTGTCTTAGCCTCCATCAGCCTTCTCTCTAAGCCTCGCTCATGGAGCAAAACAACAGCTCGCACTGACACATGATTGAAACACGCTTCAGCCGGGAGAAGAAGGGAGTGACACCGATCACTCCAGACTTTGGACATGAATTGTCCTCATTCCTGTATAAATTTATTTATCTGCCTGCCCTGTGGTCTCTGTCAGTCCGAGTATAGAAACATCGGCCCCTCAGAGTTTAACATTAGCCTGCAAGAAGGTGCCAGTTACCATTTCATTTACAGCGGGGAAACAATGAGGTGGAAACACCTCTACACTGTTGCTAACTCAACTTCCACGGCTTGCTAGTTGTGAGGTAAATTCGGCACATATGCAGTTGTTCATAGACCTGAAGTTGAGAAAATAATACATTTACATTACATTACATTTAAGGCATTTAGCAGACGCTCTTCTCCAGAGCGACTTACAAAAGTGCTTCACTATTTACCCAAGAAAAACCCAAGTTTAAATAGACTAATAATTCAAAGATCCTCTAATCTTAGACTCTACTAAACACAAGTCAGTAAGGAGATCATAATACTCTTCTCTTAACCTGAGTCCTCTCAGAAGAGGAGGGTCTTCAGTCTGGGTTTGAAGACAGCGAGCGTTGGACTCTGCTGTTCAGACACCCAGGGGAGTTCGTTCCACCACTTTGTTGCAGGACAGAAAAAAGCCTGGACGCTCGTCTTCCGTGGATTTTGAGGGATGGCGGGTCGAGCCGAGTTGTACTTGAAGCTCGAAGGGCTAATACAGTGGGGGTCCCATGGGCTTGTCTTGGGAAAGGAGAGCACGTTCTAGTAAGCATTCTCTGTAAGAATGTATGTCCAATGCGTTTCGCCCATGAAACTATAGGAGATTGTTTAGGTTTTCCATTCATTCCACTGCGCCGTACAGAGACGGTGGTCACGAATCTCCTTACAAGAGAAATCCTTCCAAGAACACCTCAGCTGCCCTTGAATTGAGAAGTAGCCCTAATTTCTCCATGAGTTCCCTTCGATTAGCATGACATTTTGTAAAGGTTAGCCAAATCAATGGAGCATGTGAAGTGACGTCATGTGTCGTTTCCAATTTCTCTGCTTAACTTGCTTAGGGTTGGGGTAAAAGGGTGTACAGTCTTTAAAAAATGAAGCCTTTGCAATTTGGGGTTAGGTTACACGGCTTTTGGGTGCAGAGATTTGTGGGTGTGAAGAACCTTGCAAAGCTTCGTAGAACCTTCAAAATCAATTTATCAGCTTTTCTGCACACTCTGCACACTCATTTACTTATGGATCTCCTTAAAGCACCATTCATTAAAAGGTTTCTTTAGTGGAACCTCTAGTGGTTCTCTTATGGTATTGTGTAAAGAACCATTTTTAGCCTTTATTTGTAGATGTGAAGTACCTCATGGGCATGGTTTGTACCTCACCCAGTCACTCACTCACTTGTGTTTATTTGTTAAAGATTCTCCACAAGGGGGAGCTGTTTTGTATAACATTTGGTGCTTCGCATTAATGACACTTTGTGCCCATGATTGGGATTTTAGATGTATGTTTCTATTATAAAAAAGCCTTAATGTGAGGTGCATATAAAAGCTCCTTCCTATGGAACCTTTCTTTTATGTTCAACAAAATCCTTGTATCTTTATTATGTAGATTTTCACAGTGTTTTTTTTTTTGCGATACTGTGATTCTGGCAGTTGTCATTTATATTGTTCAGAATTTAATGCTGAATGGACCAATAGAAATACTCCAAAATGACTTGGAATTAAATACCTATACTTTGACTTCTACTGGAAGTTCAGAAGGGGTTTTTTGTTGGCCTCTCCTGTAAAGATACCATTTTGGATCTGTTTAACGGTTCTAAACCTTTCATTTTTATAGAACCTTTGCCTTTTAGAGGTTCTATGCAGGTTAAAGGCCTTAATTGTCCAAAGCATCTAAGATCTATAATCTTTCCATGTTGATTTGTTTAAACAGCTATTAAATAATAAAAACAACGTTCTACATTTAAAAGATTGTTTTGAAAACCAAAAGTAGTTATTCTATGTTGTCTATCTTAAAATTTTAGGCTACAGACACAACCGCCCTGGAGGTGTAGATTTCACACCTCTGAGTAACTAAAAAATGTTTAGTGGGTGTACAACTCGGCTCGACCCGCCATCACTCCAAATTCCACGGAAGACGAGCGTCCAGGCTTTTTTCTGTCCTGCAACGAACTTCCCCTGGGTGTCTGAACAGCAGAGTCCAACACTCACTGTCTTCAAACCCAGACTGTTCTGGACTAAGACTCTAGACGACCATACCTGGGTTCCCTTGTTTTGCTGACGGTCCTTGTTTTGGGTTTTTGAGAGTTTGTTGTTTGTCCCAGAGTTTGATGGAACGCTGGTAGCAGTGCTTGGCAGATTTGAAAGCTGTGGATTATGTGCATCTAATTCTAGAGGATGGTGATGGAAGAAAGTTTAGGAATTGTGCTGTGCTTTTGTTCATTGGAAAACAACAAAAACAGCATCTGCTGTTACAGCATATACATCACAAGCCGCCCTTATCTATGCTAAGTTCGCTAAGACTGATAAGCTCTAGACTATTCCAGGATCTACAGCTTGCTTATCAGGTCTTGTGTGCACTGGTGTGCCACTGCATTTCAACCAAGGCTTTTTCCAAAACCTTCGCAATGCCGTCTATGGAAACTACAAAGTACGTCTAATCTAATCCTTCCCAATGCATTTGGGGAACAAAACAGAGTGCAGTCTTTCTCCAGTGCTGCATATTAGTTCGATTTCTGTCCTTTTATGCCTCCGCTGCGTATGCAGACCAAATCAGTCTAAGACTCAGCAAATGAAAGCCTCCGTCCCGTCCTTTTATCTTAACTCCGTCTTCCTCAATGTTCTTCCATTCCAGAGGTAATAAATCATGTCAGGGCTTAAAGATTGGGGGCCTGTGCTCAAGCAGAGGTCAGTTAAACACCCTGCTTTCCATCAGAGAGGGCATGTCTGTCTCTCTCTGCCTGTCTCTCTCTTTCTTTCTCTTTTCTTTCTGTCTCTCTCCCCATCTAAAATCTAAATGTAAAAAGGTCTGCCTGGATTTGTAAATGTAAATTTTGCAGTTAGAGCGCACGGTGTGGAAAATGCTAAAGTGGTCCTTCTCTCTCTCAGGGATTTTCTCAGTTTTCTCTGTTAATAGCCTGAGGATTTCTGAAACACAAACTCCAGTGGTTGGTGTAATAACCAAGGGCTTGTAGCGTAAGTCCTAAAGGATGCAAAAAAAAAAAAACAACCCTGTAGATCTTAAGCACACTTCTTATTTTAAGCCGCAATATGGGTGGTTAGGTTGAAACAACCATGAGCTGCATAATATTAAGTGTGGTGCTCCAGGATCAGTTGAAATCTGTCAGAAGAACTGCATTAACACTGACTCTAGATCAGTGCTCTGCACACTTGTAAAGATAAAGGTGCTTCAACGGGTTCTTTGATTGATGACATAAAAGAACCACTTTGATGAATCGTAAAATTTCCATTCCATTTCTGGAAGCCATGTAGCTCATTCTCCTTCATGTAGAAATTCTCAAACTCATGTTTAAATTTCAGGCGGCATGGTGATGCAGCTCCAGGGGTCTGGGGTTGTTGGTTCGTTCCTTACTCTGGTCTCAGTCTGGAGATTTTTGTGTTGTCTGGGTGCTCTGGTTTCTCCTGCCTCTCAAAGACACACATGGTAGCCAAATCAGCCATGAGAAATCGCCCTCTAGATGTGAGTCAATGGGTTTGGGTGTGGTGTAATGGACTGGTACTATGACCAAAGGCAATTCCTGCCTTGTGCCCAATGGTTCTGGTAAACTCCAGCCAAACTGAGACCCTGACCCGGATGGATGTTCCTTAAGTTTCTTAAATTTTTGTTGGACCCCACTGTATCTAAAATTCCCAGTAATCCAAGCAAAAACCCTCACAGCGTGAATATACAGACATTTCGAATTACGTTGCAGCATGAAAATCACCCGACTGCTTCAGGGTCAGTAGACAATATTGAGAATTTTAAAGCACAGTATAAGCTCCTACGTCTCTTCCTCCCCTTTCACAGTGTGAAAACTGTACGTGCTGTTCTATGACACATTTATTGGAAAATGAATGGCTAGTCGATGGACGTGAGTGAAAGATCATACTGTTCTCTGTTTACTCACAGAACGCATTTCCCACTAACCATACTGAACATTTGGTGCACGCTGAGATACGCAGGGTCAAAAAAGAAAACTCTCAACCTCGGGTTTTAAATCACACTGTGGAAATGTGGGAAACTTCGGCATGCCGCGGCTGGAGATGACACCCCTATTTCATTTAAAGATGGATGTCTTTTGAAGAGACCTGCACATATTTCTTGAATCCATCCAACCCATCTGCAGGGCATGAACATTGTTCATTTCACATTGTGTAAGGAGTCCATGGCATGTGGCGCTTAATCACCCAGCCTTCATGCACCTTCATTTGCACATGCATAGATTTGTATATTTTTGTATTTTTTGTATTTTTTGTCTTTGTACTTATTGTCTATGCACCCTGTCTCGTGTTTTGTCTATTGTCCTTGCACTATTGTATCATGTTCTACCTACTCTACCTATACACCGGAGACGTAGCCTAACAGCATTTCATTGAACTGTGCAACCCTGTATCAGTACAAGGACAATAAAGTTGAATTACATTAAATGCTGAACGTTTTGAGGCAATAAAGGATAAAGTAGTCAAAAGCTTACCCAGATCAATTATATTCCAAATGGGTCTAATTATCAATCTTCAGTTTTAAAGCTTAAGATCCTTCAACAGGATCTTTTAGCTTATTATAAGAAATAATGTTGGAGGTGAAGCATCTTTTCAAATTCTAAAGTCAAGTCAAATTTTTTTGTATAGGCCTTTTTACAACTGTTGTCGTCACAAAGCAGCTTTACATAATTAGTAATTAGTAAAAGACAGAGACAAAAAAAGAAATAACGTAAGAAGACATGAAGGATCCAAAGGATCTTTATCAAATTACAGACACTGACACATCTCTTTTAGAAACATGGTTATTTATGGATCCATTCATGGTTGTTCTGGAGTTTTGGAAGCACCTTTATTTTTAAGAGTATAGAATTCGGAAAGGTGCTTTTAGAGGGGCCTTGTCACACAGACTCTCCCCAGGCTAAAATCACGACTGGTGGAGAATGCGGGCTCGGCATTTCGTTTTCTGACTACAAGCCGAGCTTGGGGATTGCCCTGCTGCTTCGGTGTGAGCCACCATCAGAACTAAACGGCACCCGTTTAGTTCATTTACGTAATTATTTAGTGTCACAAGAGAAAAAACATAAGAGAAAACGTTAGTCAGTAAAATCTAGTAAAAGTACTGAATGGAGCACCACCATTCTCCATTGGATGGAAAACACCATTCCACTGCTCCACAGCTCAATGCTGGGGGGCTTTATACCCCTCTAGCCCACGCCTGGCATTAGACAGCAGCATGGTGCCAATAGGTTCATGTTTATCTGCTCCAAAGATTAAATCCTATTATATTAGCATTCATTAGAAGGGATGTCCACAAATATTTGGACATATAGTGTATGTTCTTTCATTGGGTGAAAATTGGGTTAATATTATTCATAATGTTAATCAAAATGTTCTCTTGGGCCATACAGCAGTAAACTTTCTACTGCAGTTTATTGAAAACACATTAGTGACTCAATGATCTGATATGGTTAAAAATTGTTTACCACATCTGTTCATATTTGCTGCCCAATGTGAATGCATGGATTCATCCGAACACCTGGAAATGGCCAATGCGCTCATTAAACACTAAAAACACTCAGTGACTGGTTCAGAGGCTCAGCAAAATATTGCACACTTCTATGATATCCGTCCAAAAAGAAAGTCCAATGTTGCTTTAACTGTCAATAATCCACTCTGTGTAACACAATATATTCCACTTCCTGATATTTTCCCCCATTAAAGCAAGTTCTCACTCTAGTAGGTCAACTGCGCTCTCTTGGACTACAGATGGTGAACAGACCACCGGCACATGAACTTGCTTTCCCCAGGGTAGAGCTCAAACCCTGCACTGCAGAAGCTGTGCCAGAGCTGGGTGAGCTACCCGCGAGCTTGTATCATAGATTTTCAATGTTTATGGGTCAGCCAAACGAGCAGCGCTGTAAATACACTCATGTGGACCAGCCGTCAAAAGGAAAACGGACACAAACACTTTTTTAACGTGCACCACAGGTACCGAAAGTGGCATCACCAGAAGGTATTGCAAAACTTCAGGCTGGTCTAAGATGATACTATTTAACTGACCTATACATCAACGGCTGGGCGATATGGTAAAAAATACTTTATCACGATATTTAAAAGCTTTTTTTTGTGATACATGATTTTTATCATGATACATGTAATCCCAGACTAAATACATCAGTAGCAACAGATTCTTATAAACTACGATTTAGATACTCCCCGGTACTGAATACAATCTTCATTATTCTTAACCCAGTCTAATTACACTGTTAGTAATGAAACCTGCAGCTGATCAGTGTTTATTAAGCACTAACAGTCTCCTCCAAATGATTAGATGAGCATATTGTCATGATAACAAAATACATAACAATGCAACAAAATAGTGCCATATTGCCCAGCTCTGTATGCTATATTTAATATGTAAATATATATATGTATAAAAAAAATATATAAGGAAGAGCTCTCAACCTCTTTAAATGCCCCAGCTCACACACACATGAAAGAAAGCAGGGGTAGTTCTGACAGAGCTATATGTTTTGTTATGGGTTTGTGTGCAAATGTGGCAAATGTATGTATATATATATATATATATATATATATATATATATATATAGAGAGAGAGAGAGAGAGAGATAGATAAATGCAAATTTTTATATATATAAAAAGTGCAAATGTATATATACATACATAATTTACAAAATAGGGCTAGGGGCAGTCAATATGACAATATTTTGACAACTTTGATATTGTGAAACCTGTCTTAAACAACACTGACCAACTGCAGGTTTCAACAGTTAAATCAGTCTGGGACAGTATTTGAATAGTTTTTAAGAATCTGTACCAACTGATACATTTTGTCTGTAATCACGTATATATCACAATAAATATCATGTATCGTGAAAATGTCTTGAAATATTGTGTACATAACATTTTTACCACATCGCCCAGCAAAAATAAGTTATAATATAATAATAATGAGTATATTGTTTTAGCATTGCCATTGCAATGTGCATGTGATGTCCCATAAGGCTAATTAAACAGAAGTAATTACACTCCCTGTAAAAAAAAAAAAGTGCAGTTGGTTAGAGTTCTTTTAGCACTGCCGATAGCCACGATACACACAATTTATCACAGACAGAAGAAGAAAGTGCCTTCTTAATTTCTTAATCAGTGGAATCAATGGGAAAAGACTTAATTCCACGTCATTTTGGAGCATTTCTATTGGTCCGTTAATCATGAAATTCTTAAAGAATGTAAAGAACAACTGGCAGATTCATATTCTGAAACTTTTATAAACATATTATGCATTCAAAAAGGGTAAACCCATGCATGTATTTATGTATATCTATTTTACATTTAGCTCAACTCACATTTTTTTTTAATTTGGCTAAACTCTCAAACTTATTTTTATGATGAATGAACTTTTTAATATTACGTTTTAATTACTAACACCCTGGATAATTTTTCAGATATTAGCTTAAACCTGTTTATGCAAAAAAATATCCAAATAAAACTAAAAACCAATTAAGAAAGAAGAAATGCAACAAAAACGTTCAATCCAACATTCTCTGCAAAACTTTTCTCCAAACTAAAGAAAAATATCCTGACCGGTGAGCCCAGGTGACACTTTGCAATCCACAACTGAACCTCAAATCCTTCCAGCAGACAATAGTTTCTGCAGACACGAGATGCATTTCATCACTTTAGCCCCAGACGTCCTTCAGCCTTTAAGGCAGAAGCTTACCACAGCCAATCTGGACAAAGCACAGGGGCCCTCAGCCTCGAGGATGGTTCAGGTAAATTAGACGCCACCGGTAACCTCCAGCACGGCCCGCGAAGAAAATCCATCTCCAGAGCTGACACACAGAGCACGTCCTGGAAGAGCACAGCAGACTCGCGGTGTGGCCAAATGGGAGAACATGGAGTCGTGACTCAAACCCAGGCAGCTGTCGTTAATGAGAGAAGCCGAGTGATTTGCAGGCGCTCGTCCCAGCCTCCTCTCTCTGCCCTGCCAGCAGTTTACACACAAGAGCCTTTAGCACAAGAGGCTTTCTACTGCACACATCGTTCTATTTACTACTTGGCCCCTTAAAGGAACTCTAATGGGAGCAACTGTCCACTCCCTAAATTTGCACTCTGCTTAGCGAAATGACTTCGATGAGCACATTAGGCCACAGTCCTCAGCTCCATGTTTCTCCGAGATCTGATTTGTCCATTCTGGAGTTGAGGTTATCAGTTATTTAGTGTTTATGCATATAAATGGATTTGCTACAACAGTGGGAACGAACTAAGCGTGCCGCAAGCAATCTCTAATCAGTTTATCACAGCCAAAAAAAAACCCTCAAAGGCCTACTTCCAGCTGGCATGCTGCCTTTGAACTGTCCTCAAGTAGTGCAAATTAAAAAACTGTAACACACGGTTCAGACTTATATAACATGTCACCCAGTTACAACATTACTTCTCCTACTGCTGGAGTCGTTCATTATCATTCTGTTGCCAGCATTATGCCCATATTAAGAACTCAAAGCTGGGTTTCTGCATGAGGAAGCCCTGGCCTAAAGGTTAGGGAAGAAGCCTTGTGTCCAGAAGAGTGCCAGTTCAATCCCCTATATTATATAATATTCACTAATGTGTGTGTGTGTGTTTACAGCTACTGCCTAATGGGTCGTCTTGCTGTGCAATGGCTGTAAACTGCTATAATACTCCTCGTCGGGATAGGCAGAGGTCAGACAACAGGCAGGTACATCACAGGTACACATAACCCAGGTCAGAAACTAGAATAAGCACCCAACAAAGCACCACACCAGAGACTGGTAGTATAACAGTGACTTTACAAAGCGCACCCAAAACTGAGGCCCTTAAGAAGAGTCCTAATCAGGGCGGAGTTTAACCAATCAGGGCGGAGTTTAACCAATGCAAACTGAAGCACATGACCTGAGCACTGAGGCCTGCAGAGGGAGCCGTTGCAGTTTCTAGTTCTAAGTAAATGCATCCCAGGTAGCTTTTCCATTTTTCTCCTGGATGGGTACACAATGTCCAATTAACGTCCTGCTGTCCTGCTCCGGGAGACTGTGGACAGTTTTGAGGAACGCTGCGGGTTCTTCTACAATGCGGTGGAACAATAGACAATTCTCAGAGTCCCGTAACTAGAAGCCAAGATCAACAGTAACAGCTACTTGTGTTAACATTTTTTTTTTTTTTTTTTTTTTTTGACAGACGTAATTGTAATAGCGAAATCCGATCACAGAAAACTCAGACTCGTCTCAGAGCATCTTCGGATGTGGTTTAAGTGATGGGATCCCAATACATCTTTACACCTGCCTTTTTCTGTGGACAAGTGAAGTCCACATGTGATCCAACCACTATGGGTAGCTACAGGAAGCCAGTGAAGAGAACGCAGCAGTGGAGTGACATGGCTGAATTTAGGAACATTGAAGACGACCCGTGCCGCTGCATTCTGGATAAGTTGCAGGGGTCTGATGGGGCGCAAAGGGAGACCAGCCAGAAGAGAGTTGCAGTAGTCAAGTCTGGAAGTGACGAGAGACTGAACCAGCACCTGGGCGACTCTCTACAAAGGAAGGGTCGAATTCTCTGTATGTTGTACAGGAGAAATCTGCAGGACTGAGTTACGTTTGCAACATGTCTTGAGAACGATAACTGATCATCCATGACTACACCAAGGCTTCCAGCTTCTTTAGAAGGAGTGACTAGTGAGTTCTCAAAGGAGATGGCAAGATTGTTTTTTGGTCCAGCAGTTCCCGGGATGTACAGCAGCTCCGTCTTGCTGGGGTTGAGTTTGAGGTGGTGAACCGCCATCCAGGAAGAGACGTCAGCGAGGCCTGCTGAGATGCGGGCAGAAACCTGTGTGTCAGACGGTGGGAAAGAGAGCATGAGTTGAGTGTCGTCGGCGTAACAGTGGTAAGAGAATCCATGAGAGGATATCACTTTACCAAGAGAGCTAGTGTAGAGTGAGAAAAGAAGAGGACCAAGAACCGAGCCTTGTGCAACGCCAGTGGAGAGACTACAAGGAGCGGACGTGTCCCCCTGCCACTCTCCTCCAAGCATGTTTAGCTGTCCAATGATGTTGCATCAACTGCAGTTTGAAAAGAAGTGCTTGGCTGGTTTTATGTGACTTGGTGAAAGCACCTCCTACCGTTGATAGTATTGGGGGGGTGTGATGGGGTGGAGCTAGCTAAGGGGTGGGACTTGGAAATGACTTAAAATTTGGGAAAAAGTTCTGTTTCAACTCATTAGTGATGAGGATCCAGTAACATTCGGTAGAAACTGTTTGTGTACCACACGGCATGTAGTTAAATGTAGCTCTATCGAATAGACAGCGACCTTTGAGCCTGACATGAGCGCGACTCAGAGTACTGAATCTACTGGCTTTTCCTAAAGATGTTATCAGTTTGCTATGTGGACTCTCAAAATAACTCTAATGGGAGTAACTGTCCACTCTCGAAAATCTCCCTCCAGTTAGCGCAACAACTTAAATGGGCCCCTCAGGCCCAGGCTTCAGCTCCAAGCACTTAGAGGCTTGACATGTCTGGATGAGTCAGATGTTACTTATCCAGACTTCTGTGGTAAAATAAAACATCATGATAGCTGCAGACATCTAGACGGCCCATAACAGGTACTGCAACATTTAGTTTTGTGTAAAGGTGGGAATGCACCTGCCAACTACAACTATAGCTGCAAAACAGCAGAACTCTGAGTTGGAGTTCAGGTGGCTTCTGCTTGTGGTAGGAAAAAGAAAGTCCTACAAGTCTGATGAGTGGAGCCAGTAATGACAGATTTCACAGAGTTAAAGGGAGGTGACGGGGTGGTGCAAAGACTCTGGAGGAGGGGCTCCAGGCATGTTCCTCCTCTTGAAATGTTGTTATTTTATAACACCTTTTTGTAAAAACCACTAGGTAATAAAAAGACCTAGTTATAATGGGCTAACATCAAATTTGCTGCTTGCCCCTGTGCAGTTCATGCAGTTACTAGAGTCAAATAAATGTGTAAAGTTCTTTATGATCTATACAGTTATAATGCTAGCACTACTGATGATGCGCATCGCAATCCAACAAAAGCTCCCGAGACATCATTTGTGGTCCAGAATATTGGCTACCCCTACACGCCTATAAATATATTGGATATGACTGGATTGAACATGGCCAATGTGGCCTCAATCACGTTCTAATAGCCACAAACTACTTTTAGAAATACCTGAGAAAACACCCTGAGGCCTAGTTCCGGCAGGCTGTCCTTGATCAGTCTAAATGAATAACTGTGTCAAAACAAAGCACACAGTAAAAAGCATATACATTATTCATATAGCGCATTATCATCACAGTCACAAGAGATTTAATTAGTCACATTGCCACAGGCTACTTTCCAGAGCTACGTATACATTTGTATCTGCAAGTCACACTCTTTTTTAGCAGTAGTGAACAAGCGCTATTAAAAACATGCTAAATCTACACTGAATCTAATCTTAAATCCATTGTTTCCCATAGAGAAGTGTACAAAGCTCTACAAAATGCCATGTAAAAAAATAGGACACCCCAAGAAAAAACCTCTGTCTTCTTAAACATGTTTAAACCTCTGGAGATTTGATCTTTGTTTGAACGATACTGAGAGATGAAGGTAATATAACTAAACAAACACAACTGAAGAAATGTCTTTAATAACCAAACATCAGAACCCCCCCCCCCCCCCCCCCCCCCCCATTTATTACTTCTTAAGTGTGTAGATCCAGACCCAGCTGCAGAACATCAGCTGCAGATGATCAGAACATGGTTGGAGAGGATTATTCTGGAGGAGTCTTAGTGTCTTATTTAAACCTCAGACGTTGGTCTGCTCTTGATGGTTGAAATGAGTGAGGGGTGAAGAAGACCACCATGGCCAGATCCAGAACTCTCTGAGGCCTTCAGAAAGAAGGGTGGAGATGCAAAGGAGTCTTGGGAAGGAGTTTAAGAAGATCAGCCATTCCACTGTCCGCGAAATCATTCACATCAAGTAGAACAACTGCCAGCATGGCCAGGTCAGACCGTCCTAGCAAGTTCAACCCAGAAACAGAGCAGAACCACAAGATGAGTAAAGAAGTCTCCAATCTCCATTGCTATTCCTTTGCTGCTGTGACACTGTAATATCCCCCACTGATACAAATGATTATCTTATCAATCCTATAGTGTCGTTACAGGACCTAAAGGTAGCATCTACCATCAGAAAGACACCAAACAAGTTGTTCACAAGAGGAGTGTATGTAAAAAAAAACCTTCATAACACCTCAACAAAGACCAGGATATTTGGCGAAATCTGCTTTGGGCAGATTCATCTTGAGTCCTGATAGTTTTTCTAATTTCTGATGAACTGAATATATACTTTTGCTATATCACCCAACAAAGACCCACAGAAAAAGAACATCTGAATTGAACCTGCATAGAAGAATATTGGCTTTCTGCAACCTTCTGCGACGTCAGCATTGTGGAGGCCTATAATGGTCTCGTCTGGGAAAGCAGCTGATTATCACTGGTTTGCTTTCACACAAGAATTTCATTCGTACCATTGATCGAACCTCACTTTTCTGCATGCTTTTTTGTAAAATAGCTGGGCCTACACCAGGGCTGCTCAATCCTGGTCCTGGAGATCTACCACCCTGAAGAGTTCAGATCCAACACAGCTCACTCTAATGATAGGTAGCTCCTGAAGGCCTTCATTATCTGGATCAAGTGTGTTAGATTCGGGGGTGATATAAACTCTGCAGGGTGGTAGACCTCCAGGATCAGGATTGTGCACACCTGGCCTACACTCTTAAAAATGAGCTCCAGATGGTTCTTTGAGTGATGCCATAGAAGAACCATTTTTGGTTTCATAAAAAATCATGTATTTGTTCGAACTTGCATTTTGTCAATGTCAAGCCATACAAATGAGTCAGGCAGACAGCTGTGACCTTCATCTCATAGTTTTATTGCATTGGTTGAAGTACATATAGGATTAAAAGGAGGGCTACTACTTCAAGGGCTGTTTGGTAAAGACAACAGTTCTATATATAGACCTATGACAACCAAAAGTACCCTTTGAATGTTTAAAGGGTTCTCTGCCTGCTGCTTGCTTATGATTACACAATCTGTTCTACATGGTTCTTCAATTAACTATTTTTTAATGGTTCAATATAGCATCAACAGGGGTTCCACTATCATTGCATGTACAAAAAACCTACTATACAACCCACACACTAAATGTTCCTACATGGTTCCTGGCATTGATGGAAACTGTATTATAGGCATGTCCCGATCCAGGCATGGTTTAATGGATCAGGTATTGGCTATTTTAATCCCAATCCATTTCCGAGTTATGTTTTAACCATGGTATTCAGAGCGCCACCTGGTGTCCTAGAAGTGCAAATGTGGACATTATACCCTGCCGACTGCAGCAGCTGTGTGGACGTTCTCAGAAGGTAAATAAAGGAGGTTCTGCAGTGCGGAGCTATTTTACAGTTACAGGAATCATGTTTGTAGAGATGTGTGAAGGAACCTTTAAAATGGCCTAATGACCCATCACTTGATATAAAGGTTCTTCACACCCACACGTCTCTATTACAAAACCATGGTTCTTTATGAAACTAAATGGTTCTTCTATGGTATCGCTCAAGGAACCATCAGGAGCACCTTTATTTTAAGCATGTAGGTTAATCCTTTTTAGGGTTTTTCATTATTTTCCTTGGATTCAAACATTCAAGCAGAGAAGAACAGTATTTTCTGGAGTCATAGCGGGAGTTCGCTCTGCAGGAACACCTACAAACAAGCAGCCTTTCTCATAGGAGAAGGTTAACCATGCAGATGATACCACGCTTGAAGCGAACCCCAGACCACCGATTTCATAAAAACCAAAGATCAGTTCTCTGGACCACTCCTGGGCTCGAAAACAGCTTTCACACTTGACCAAATGTACCGAACTCTCAGAGCAAGCGGACCTGGGTCTGACAAAAAAAAAGCTCCAGTGTGAAAACACCCTAACAATTAACATACAATACACTGTGCAGCTCTAGTACAGACCAGTGGTTTTCAAGCCCGGCGGGAGACTACTGCAGTTTCTTACCCATGCTTTACCGCACCTGACGCTATACCACAACTTCTCAGTTAATTATCAAGCGAGATCGCGGGTGGAGGAAGGTTAAAGTGTTGCATGCACAGCATAAGGCTGTAAAGAGAAGGGTTCTGTTAATGAGAACAGCTGGGCAAGGACAGTGCGCTGCCTGCTAATACTATTGGGGAAAGTCTTGTCAACATTACAGTTCATCAAATATCTGTAGAAGGTCCATACAAGAAACCTGTGGAAAGTTTTCCTGGAGTATGGTGCAACGGTATTTGCAACAAAACTGTCAGCAATGTTTTTGTTCAAAGACAAATTCTTCCCACACTTCCAGTTTGTATTCTCCATTGCCAGAAAAGGAAAAAAAAAACCCTTTGAACTATTATGTGCTTTCCAAGACAGGATATGCTTACAGTATTTCTCTCCCCAGACTTGTCAAAAGGCATCAATCCAGGCAGCAAATGAATCCCACAGGCCACAAGAGGATGACTCAAGCCACATGGCAAAAGCTAAAAGCCCAGATTTGCTGACTTGAGTCATTTTGCGAAGAGAAATGAGTTCTTTTTCTCCCTAAGAAGCTAATTCGCTCATATAGTGCAGTCATCTATGCAAACCTGTAATGCTGCATTTGTTCAAACTTGCATTTTGACAGTACAACGTCAAGCCATACAAATGAGTCAGGCAGACAGCTGTGACCTTCATCTCATAGTTTTATTGCATTGGTTGAAGTACATATAGGATTAAAAGGAGGGCTACTACTCTAAGGGCTGTTTGGTAAAGACAACAGTTCTATATATAGACCAATGACAACCAAAAGTACCCTTTGAATGTTTAAAGGGTTCGCTGCCTGCTGTCTGCTTATGATTACAAAATCTGTTCTACATGATTCTGCAATTAACATTTTTTTTAATGGTTCAATATAGCATCAACAGGGGTTCGACTATCATTGCATGTAAAAAAAACCCTACTCTACACCCTACACACTAAATGTTCCTACATGGTTCCTGGCATGTATAGAAACTGTATTATAGACATGTCCCGATTCAGGCATGGTTCACTGGATCGGGCATCGGCTATTTTAATCCCAATCCATTTCTGAGTTTTGTTTGAACCATGGTATTCAGAGCGCCACCTGGTGTTCTCGAGGTGCCAATGTAGACATTATAGCTCCAGCCGGCTGCAGCAGCAGTGTGGACGTTCTCAGAAGGTAAATAAAGGAGTTGAGGTTCTTCTGCAGTGTGGAGCTATTTTACAGTGGAAGATATAAACAGACCATAATATCTGACCCTTTATAAAACCCCAATCACATACACAGCACATTCATCCACTATAAACCAGTTATTACACACCAGTAGACCAACAACCACAGATACCAATGCAGAGTGTTGATCACTACACACCTTACACACAGGAAGTGATCAGACTGAAGTGTTGGATACCAAAGGAGGAGCTGGGAGCTGATTGGTCAGGGAGGAGAGATTGGTCAGACTGGATTATAAGATATTAAACACTATAAAACAGTCATTTTAAGAAAAGTCTCGACTAAACTAAATCAGTCAGTCCAGAAAGTCTGATTATAGAAACTGATACTGAAAATAAAGGGATTTTACTGAACCCGTTAATCAGTAGCTCATCTGATCTAAACTGTGGGGCTGGATTATTTATACACACACAGAGATCAGACAGGTATCGGCCGATACTCAGCATTAACACACTCAGATCAGATTAAGAACCACATTGGAAAAAGAGAAGAACCTCAAGAACCTTCACATAATGTGAAGGTTTTATAGCAATGTAAGAGTTATCAACAGAACCATATTTATTTATATTGAGGTTATAGGTTCTTTCAACTTTAATTAAGGTTCTTTATACTTGCAGATCACCTTTAAAAAAATTGTCCTCCAAAGAATCGGCATTGCAGAGGGAACCCATTTCAGGACCTTTATTTTAAAGGTTTTTCTCACTTGAATGTCTGATTTCCAAACATGGTATTTTAAAGAATCATCCATGGAAAAAATCTTCGGGGAGCTAAGCGTGGTTCTTCGACAACATTTCTTCAAAAGAACCATCTTTAAGAGAGTATTCATGGAAGAAGTGGCACCCCATCAAACACTGAGAATAAAATCAATAATTAATGCCAAACCAACCTATGCAGGCAGTATAGCCTGGGCTAATAGAAAAGGCTGGCTGTAATTTAGCAGATGTCTGTGAATGTTTTCCAAGTAGGTCAGGCAACTTTCACAAATGAACTCCTATCTGTTTGTTTGCTTGTTAATCATGCAGCACTAAACAAAGCAGGAATATAAAGCTAATTTTACACCCCAGACACTCTACCCAGAGATCTGACATTCAGGCAGTTTAATCAATTATAATGGTATATAGATTGTAGAGATTTTAAAATGTACTAAAAAGCTGTCCCAAGACTGCTGTCTTGGGTAAGCCAAATTAATTGTACTTCAGTGACACATACACAGATAATTTGATGAATATGTCAACGGGTAACTTGAGAGACCATTTCAGACTCAAATACATAACTATGGCTGTTTTCACACCTTGCACGTCTTTGGATGTCTGGGCATTTTCTGGGCTTTTGCTTTTCTGTATCTTTTTCATTTTGTTCAGTTTGATTTACACTGCCATGACTAAAGTATACCACATTATGTATGCAGGTGCTCTCTGATTGGTCAGAAATTTGGCAAGCACTGAAAACTCTCTGTTTGTCAAAAACACTAGTCAATTTTTAATCAATTTTTGACTCTTTTAGTGTAGACTGTTTATTAGCATACCATATTACACTAGATTCCTGAATAATTTCCTCAAAACAGATGCAAATATTACTCAAATGTATGTTTAGTGCAAAGCCTCCTGTATTTCTGCTCGTTTTTGGGGGGCATCTAGAACAAGAACCACAAATGAACCACCCTAGGTCTGAACAAGTATAAATGCTTTAACCCAAGCAACAAAGCAAACCAGGGTTCATTTGGAAGCGAGCAAGACTCTCAATATATGGAGGACCATGGTGTTCATGCTTGTCGAACTGAATTGTGTTGTGTTGAATTCAAGAATTCTGCACATAAAAATAAAATATGTAACATTTTAGGCCATATTCTTCATCTTCATCTTATGTGTTCGTGAGAATTCCATATTGTCCATTAGAAATGAACCATGTAAGCCTATTCTCTATTCTAACTCTATTATTAGTATGGCATTTTCCAACAAAGTCATTGATAAAAACCCTTTAATATCTTCACTTTTATGAAAGATGTAATATACAGAATCTCCTCATTTTCTCACACTAAACTCACGTCACCGATCCCAGTCACTTCATCAAAGCAGATTAAACATTTTGACAATCTTCACAGTATGTACGGTTCACTTAATGACTTAAAAAGGGATAATTAAGACAGAACCACGTCTCTGAGCACTTCCAGGACCTGAACAGCTGCATGTTCTGCCAGGATCCCAGTGCTAAACCACATCACTATGTGCTCTCACATGCACAGAGGCAATAACGCCTTCATTCATTCACTTTGATACCCCCCCCCACACACACACACATATACACACATGCACCGTACCCTCCCCTCACTGCAGCCCTTTTTGTTTTTCCTCTCACTCCGACTTTCTTCTTGCAAGCAAAGCCGAAGGCAAGCAAACACCACCACTGCACTCATCAGGCAGATCAAGCAGCTTTAATCTCACCTTCTACCTTCTCAAAGCTAAGCTCGCACCCGCTCTGTGCTCAGAAAACTGCTCATTTATTGGTGCAGTAAACACAAACAAGCAAACAAGCTTGTAAACGTGCCCGGAGAACCAGCCGTCCTACATTAACACCTAGCTCACACTTACCTCAACCACACCACAGTGGAGGCTGACGTGCAAACCTTTACCTCACTTGACATAGGAGGGTTGAATCTTACTCAAGGTACACTCTTAAAACTCGGAAAAACTACAGTTACCATAGCAATACTCCTAAACGACTACAGTTCCCAGATTACAGCTTAAGGTTCCTGGCCTGTGAAATTACAGTACTTACTCTCATAGAGATCATAGTGGTCTCATAGTGGGGGCTAAATGTTCTCCTGAAAAAGGTATTCTTTCGAATAGGTGTTCTTTGACCCTTTTCGGGTCCTCCACTGTCAAAAGTATAAGCTCCTATAAGAACCTTTGAAAGTTCCTTAGTTTGAAGCTGTGGAGAAACCTCTTAAGGTGCTTTTGCTTCTAAAAACCTTTTCTTGAAGGTTCCTGATAGCATCTTAGAAGGTACCTGCACAGTTTCAAATGAAATAATCTCCAAAATACCTCAAATAAACCTAAGAAAACTGCTCGTGTAAAGATCTCTTAGTTTGAAACTGTGGAGGAACCTCTTAAGCAACCTTCAAGGGACTTTTTCTTCTAAAGTAAAACTCCACAGTTTCAAATAAGATAAGCTCCAAAAGTTTCTTAAGGAACGTGTACTTTAACAGTGTACATAGATGCAAACAAGCAAGAAGAGACACAGAGGCACAGAGAAACTGCTACTGCTCACACTGCTACTGCTTATGTCAATACCACCACACCAGAGGGAGGTATAGTGGTTCAGCGTTCACGTGCACGGAAAAAAAAAAAAAGCTATGTAATCATGTAGCTTGCACTTACATCACCCCTTCTGCAGAGATAACCCTTAAACTGCAGCTTCTAGGCATGGGGTAAAGCTGCTTTCGTACAGAAACCCAATACCAATCAATGCAAACTGAACTGAACTGAACTGAACAGAGATGAATTCACTGCACTGTTCGGGTGCTGAACCTTAGGCGGGGTGACGGAGGGCAAATGTGTGCTCTAAAACTGTTTAATAAATAAATACAAGCAAACAAGCAAAAGGAGTGCCTGGAGAAACTGCTGTGAAACCACGTGGCCTGGCTTCCGATAAAATGGTGCACAGTGTCACTGTGGAGCTCACGCTTATACCACCACCTCGCATTGGGGAAATATTCCCCGGGCAAATATTAGTCAGGCGATTTGGCATTTTCTCTAAATAATACTAGACTCTATGAGGAGAACTTTGGAGATGTTCTAATGATGAACACAGTGATGGAGAACCACCACCTCCACTTTCTGTAGGAGTGTTATTATTAGTGTTTATTCTAATACCAGTGATTTACTGAGGACATAAACACTTACTCGTAAAGGTGCAGGTTCTAGATATCTACAGGTAAATATTACCCGGGGTGTCTTTTAATGTTGTTCTACTGGCGTATTCAACACCAACAAGCAAGCAAGTCAGTTCAGACAGGGCCAAAACGTGCCAAGTAACCTTGTGGCCTGCACTACAGGGTGGAGGGATATACCGGTACCCCTCACATGCACAGACAAAACGGCGGCAACAACATAGCCCACCGAACAGCAGATTTCTGATATGCTATGCTGCTATGTGACTGGAGCTGGACTGGACTGGACTGGACTGGATTCACAGCACTGGTAATAGGGTTGGTTTATTTATTTTAGATTCATACTGGTGTGATAAACACAACCATATGGACACCTATTCCTGCCAGGCGAAGGAAAGTTTCTGGCAGCAGTAGATCACATGATTTAGCACCTCAAAATAATTAAGATTATCTAGAATATCATAAAATAATATATAGATATTATTGTCTTTTTATTGAATTATTTTATAGTTTTAATATTTCATTTTTTATGTATTATTGCTCACTAATTTGGCATTTTCTCACCATTTTGACTTTGAAACTGGAAAAAAGAACCTCACTTACTACCCCAAAATATTGACTTTGCGTCCTATCCAGATGTTCTAGGCCCCTAATCACAGTATTTACACCCATGTCTCTCAGCAATTTTCTTATTTTACTGTCATTTACTGTTTTTACTGTAGTACCTCCAGATCTCCTCAGAACAGATAAAGCAGGTGAAGATAAATCCAGTAAAAAAAGGAGAAACAAGAGCTTCTCATTCTGAAGAAAGAAAGTAGTGAGATCTTGTCGGTGAGCTAGTCTGAAGAACAGAGCTCGGTTCCTCCAGGGTTCTCCTGGACGCCCCCTAGTCCAGCCAGCACAGCGTGGAGGATGTGTTCAACTCCATCAGCAGCAGCAGCAGCAGCAGCAGCTCACCTGATTTACCATCATTAAGCTCTGATTTACCACCAAACCAGGTGTTGATCTGAGGAGAACTCTAAATAATACTAGACTCCATGAGGAGAACTTTGAGAGGAGATGTTCTAATGATGAACACAGTGATGGAGAACCACCACCACCACTTTCTGTAGGAGTGTTATTTTTAGTGTTTATTCTGATATCGGTGTTTTACTAAGGACATAAAGACGTACTTGTGAAAGTGGGAGGTTCTAGATATCTAGATAAGGCTGAATCTTCTCCAGGAGGGTTTCCTTTGGTACGCTTTATCAGCCTCCTAAACACAAACAAGCCAAAACCAACTAGAACCCAAGCAACCGCTCTCACGCTGCTTACACCAGCACCACCTTAAAGTGATATAGCCATGCAGGTGCAGGTTCTAGATATCTCGAAAGCTGCTATGTAGAAACTGAACTGTGCTGAAGTGCTGTATAACCACATATCTCACTCGTACACAGTGCACAGTGCAATAACCATGCAGATCATGAGTACAGCCGCAGAACAGGGGTAAAAGCGCATCAAGGCCTGGGTTCTAGATATCTCGAAAGCTGCTTTGAAGAAGCTGAACCGTTTACGAGGCTGAATTTTTACCAGCAGGGTTTATTTATGTATGTCGTATCAGTATCATAAGCACAAACAAGCCCAAACAAACAATATAACCACAAAGCTTGTTCTCACATTACCTACACCAACACCACCACTGGAGAGGAGGAATCAAGGGGAACTATTAGGGTGAAGCTTTCACATGCCCAGTTTGAACAGCGCTATAGTCCCATTGCTTAAGTTACTATCAAAAGTATAAGCTCCTTGAGCAACCTTTGGAGGTTCTTTAATTTGAGGAACCCTCAAGGAACCAGTTTTTCTCTAAAAACATTTTCTTGAAGATTATCAAAGCACATTAAGAGGCTCCTCCACTGTTTTAAATGGAAGAACCCCAGCACCAACACTGTGCGTGTGCTGTGCAGGTGCATGTTCTTGATATCGGAACTATTTATAGTTGTTCTTTCAGTCTCTTATACACAAACAAGCCAAGAACATCTAGAACCCAAGCAAACTGCCATATAACTACCAACTCGCTCTCACACTGCTTACACCAACACTACCTTAATAGCAGGGATATATAAAGTTGCATCATTCATAGCCATATAGCTGATGCATACAGTAGCACCAATACAGGAGGTTCTAGATATCTCTAAAGCTGAATGAAACCAGGAGGGTTTATTTGGGTATGCTGTATCAGCCTTATAAACACAAACAAGCCAAGACCAACTAGAACCCAAGCAAACTGCTATGTAACCACACAGCTCACCACACTGGATGGGGATATAGTTTTCATGTGAACAGTGATATATCCATTTAGCTCATGCATCTGGAGTTAAGGCCAATCAATGTGTGGGTTCTAGATATTTCTAAAGCTGCTTTGTGAAACTAAACTGTTTGTTAGGTTACATCATAACAAGGAGGGTTTATTTATGGTTGCTGTTTCCAATTAATAAACGCAAACATAGCAGTACCAATACAGGAGTAAAGGCTCATCAATGTGTGGGTTCTAGATATTTCTAAAGCTGCTTTGTGAAACTGAACTGTTTGTGGGGTTGCATTATAACCAGGAGAGTTTATTTATAGTTGTTATTTCAGTTTAATAAACACAAACACAGCAACACCAACACAGGAGTAACAGCTCATTAAGGTGTGGGTTCTAGATATCTCTAAAACTGCTTTGAGGAAACTGATCAGTTTATAAGGCTGAACCTTTTCCAGGAAGGTTTATTTGGGTATGCTGTATCAGCCTCATAAACACAAACAAACCAAAAACAACTAGAACCCACGCAAACTGCTATATAACCACACAGCTTGCTCTCACACCGCTTACACCAGCACCACCTTAATAGCAGGGGGATATAAAGCTGCATCGTTCATGTGCAGAGTGATAGCAGCATATGCATACAGCATACAGGTAAAGCCCAAGGTGCTTGTTCTAGATATCCAAACTGTTTCTGAGGTACAATCTTAAACAAGAGGGTTAACAGCAAACTGATATAACTACAAAGCTTGAGCTTACACTACTTACACTAAGGTGCATCTTTTATAGGCACTGT